>NW_023995478.1:10000-50000 GCF_015586225.1 Lucilia sericata | reverse complement strand
AAAAATAAATAGTAATAATAATACAACAAATAATCAGCATACCCTCCCCCACTATAGTGGTGTAGAGTATAAAAAAAGTGGTTTATTTGAAATTTTAACTACTTTAGATGGCTTCATTAAAAATATACTAAATATCTAAATATATATATAAAAGTATTATGTTTTTTTACAATTAACATAATACTACAGCTTAAGTTTAAATTAACTCTTACTTGAAAAAAATTTAGTGGAATTCCCTTCAATAAAAAAGTTTTTTTCCCAAAAAACAAAAACCTTTCTAAACCACTGTTTACAATTAAAATCAAGCCTCGTACAAATTAAATATTAATTAATTTAAATTAAGTAATCATTAGCTTGTTTTTTATATAAACTTTATGAGTTTATGCCAACATAAAAAGAGTTTAATAAGCTTTTATTATAATTTTAATTAACTTTGTTGTGATAATTGACTTTAATAAACATAATTAAAAACAAACTTTAACACATAAAATAATTCATATGAAGAAAAAACTTTAATTATAAAAAATATTTATGATAGAAATTTATCATTAAAAGTGTCATTTAAATATTGAATTATGGAACTAAAAAAAACCAGCAGATACATAAATATTAACAATATTAATGGAAAGTTCTAGTTCAGTTCTAGTTCAGTTCTAGTTCAGTTCTAGTTCAGTTCTAGTTCAGTCCTAGTTCAGTTCTAGTTCAGTTCTAGTTCAGTTCTAGTTCAGTTCTAGTTCAGTTCAGTTCTAGTTCAGTTCTAGTTCAGTTCTAGTTCAGTTCTAGTTCAGTTCTAGTTCAGTTCTAGTTCAGTTCTAGTTCAGTTCTATTCAGTTCTAGTTCAGTTCAGTTCAGTTCAGTTCTAGTTCAGTTCTAGTTCAGTTCTAGTCAGTTCTAGTTCAGTTCTAGTTCAGTTCTAGTTCAGTTCTAGTTCAGTTCTAGTTCAGTTTCTAGTTCAGTTCTAGTTCAGTTCTAGTTCAGTTCTAGTTCAGTTCTCTAGTTCAGTTCTAGTTCAGTTCTAGTTCAGTTTAGTTCAGTTCTAGTTCAGTTCTAGTTCAGTTCTAGTTCAGTTCTAGTTCAGTTCTAGTTCATTCTAGTTCAGTTCTAGTTCAGTTCTAGTTCATTCTAGTTCAGTTCTAGTTCAGTTCTAGTTCAGTTCTAGTTTCAGTTCTAGTTCAGTTCTAGTTCAGTTCTAGTAGTTCTAGTTCAGTTCTAGTTCAGTTCTAGTTCAGTTCTAGTCAGTTCTAGTTCAGTTCTAGTTCAGTTCTAGTTCAGTTCTAGTTCAGTTCTAGTTCAGTTCTAGTTCAGTTCTAGTTCAGTCTTCAGTTCTAGTCAGTTCTAGTTCATTCTAGTTCAGTTCTAGTTCCAGTTCTAGTTCAGTTCTAGTTCAGTTCTAGTTCAGTTCTAGTTCAGTCTTAGTTCAGTTCTAGTTCAGTTCTAGTTCAGTTCTAGTTCAGTTCTAGTTCAGTTCTAGTTCAGTTCTAGTTCAGTTAGTTCTAGTTCAGTTCTAGTTCAGTTCTAGTTCAGTTCTAGTTCTAGTTCTAGTTCAGTTCTAGTTCAGTTCTAGTTCAGTTCTAGTTCAGTTCTATTCAGTTCTAGTTCAGTTCTAGTTCAGTTCTAGTTTTCAGTTCTAGTTCAGTTCTAGTTCAGTTCTAGTTCAGTTCTAGTTCAGTTCTAGTTCAGTTCTAGTTTCAGTTCTAGTTTCAGTTCTAGGTCAGTTATTCAGTTCTAGTTCAGTTCTAGTTTCAGTTCTAGTTCAGTTCTAGTTCAGTTCTAGTTCAGTTTAGTCAGTTCAGTCTAGTCAGTTCTAGTTCAGTTCTAGTTCAGTTCTCGTTCAGTTCTAGTTCAGTTCTAGTCAGTTCTAGTTCAGTTCTAGTTCAGTTCTAGTTCAGTTCTAGTTCAGTTCTAGTTCAGTTCTAGTTCAGTTTCTAGTTCAGTTCTAGTTCAGTTCTAGTTCAGTCTAGTCAGTTCTAGTTCAGTTCTAGTTCAGTTCTAGTTCAGTTCTAGTTTCAGTTCTAGTTCAGTTCTAGTTCAGTTCTAGTTCAGTTCAGTTCTAGTTCAGTTCTAGTTCAGTTCTAGTTCAGTTCTAGTTCAGTTCTAGTTCAGTTCTAGTTCAAGTTCTAGTTCAGTTCTAGTTCAGTTCTAGTCAGTTCTAGTTCAGTTCTAGTTCAGTTCTAGTTCAGTTTCTAGTTCTAGTTCAGTTCTAGTTCAGTTCTAGTTCAGTTCTAGTTCAGTTCTAGTTCAGTTCTAGTTCAGTTCTAGTTCAGTTCTAGTTCAGTTCTAGTTCAGTTCTAGTTCAGTTCTAGTTCAGTTCTAGTTCAGTTCTAGTTCAGTTCTAGTTCAGTAGTCAGTTTAGTTCAGTTCTAGTTCAGTTCTAGTTCAGTTCTAGTTCAGTTCTAGTTCAGTTCTAGTTCAGTTCTAGTTCAGTTCTAGTTCAGTTCTAGTCAGTTCTAGTTCAGTTCTAGTTCAGTTCTAGTTCAGTTCTAGTTCAGTTCTAGTTCAGTTTAGTTCAGTTCAGTTCAGTTCTAGTTCAGTTCTAGTCAGTTCTAGTTCAGTTCTAGTTCAGTTCTAGTTCAGTTCTAGTTCGGTTCCAGTTCGGTTCTGGTTCGGTTCTAGTTCGGTTCTAGTTTAGTTCTAGTTATGATGACTAGATTGAGTTTTGTGAAAGTATTATGGATGTTAAAGTGTTTAGTCTTATTCTTGTAATGGTAAGCAAGTATTTTCTATGATGTAAAGGCTATTAATCTAAGAGATTTCTCAACTGTATTGTTAGTACAGAATATTAAGCTAATCAAATTTTATAACAATGGTTTTTACAGGAGAAGAATTTTGAATATTTTTGTAAAGGCTTGATATATATCTAAAAGAGAATTAAATTTTTTGAATATTCCTTAAAAACTCTTACTGTTTAGGGAAGTTTGTATGTTTGATGCTATGTACTCTTGCACTGCTCACAAATTAAATTATTATTCTTGTTGTCATTTTGTTGCTATTTTTTGCTTCAACCTATATAAGAAATAAGGACAACAATAGTAATAATGTATATATTTTATAATTGATTATTTAAATTAAACAGTACAATAATATTGTATTTCTATATGGAAATTTTCAACAGACCAGGTAACACAGACCAGTAACATACACAAAAGAGATATTGCAAAAATAAAATTTTTATAAATTTAATAACTATAATTTATTTAAATATGCTGCTACTGCAGTAACAGTCTCATTTCATGACTGCTCTTGAAGGATGAAAATATTTTGTAATTTTTTAAGTTTGTGTGAAAAAGAATGCAATCTGCTGATTAATATACAAAATTTAAAACAACAAATAAATGAAAATAATGCTGCAAAGGATACACAAATATAATAAGCATATAAAGCAAATAAGTGCTTCTCTACAGAAATAGATCTGAAATATTGGAAAGGGATATCATTGGGAATATTATACTAAAACCACAATTGGAATCAGTTAAATATATAACAATTTAATGGAACATTATTGCAACTTGTAATCAAATAAACAGAAATCTTATAAGTTGTATTTAATAATATTTATTTAAATGAATTTATAAAATAGACAATGTTTCTTTAATTAAAAATTTGCAATATACAATAAAATTTCCATAACGACTCTTATTTATAAGTTGAATATAATATAAATCAAAGAAAAGTATTTAATTAAAATTTCAAGATGTCACAAAAAGAGAAAATTGTATATAAGTTCTAACAAAAAAAAAAAAAAAAAAATATCCAAATGAAAAATGACAATTAAAAAAGTTTAGTAGCCTTTTCAAAATGCTTATGACAACTATAGAAAATTATGCAAATAAAGTTTATTTAAATGATTTTAGCGAACAGTCTATATAAAGTTAATGTGCATACTATTAATATGTAAAACATTTTTAAAGAAACCGTAAATTTGGTCTTTTTCTTAATGAACGTATACTTGATATCATATGTATGTAAGTAATAAATGTTTATTACTCATACGTACACAGGGCTTACGAAAAATCATATATCTCAAATTCCAGATGTGATTAAGAAATTCTGAGGCCAAATTCGGATTCAGCTGGGCTCTATCCTGTACTTTGGTCTCTGGTTTAAACATTTGTCGTCCCATGTTATTTAATGAACGTATACTTGATATATGGAATTAACGTTTATTACTCATACGTATACAAGGCTTATGCTAAAACTACTAAAAATTATGAACTTCATGACTTTAAGTAAATTGACCTTATTTTGGAGGAACTATATAGAGTGATATAATTAATGTCAAATACAATATGAAATATATTTGCTGTGATTTTGGTTTTTTCCATATTAATATTTTAGTTTAAAAGATTTTTCGAAATAAAAAGAAAATTTTTAAAAATATTGATCATTGTATTTCTATCTATTCGAAAAATATGGACTCCGCGCCAGAAAAACTGTGAATTTTTTGAGACTAAGGACGAATCATGCTAATTCGGATATCCTGTTTTGACGGTAATCGTATCCAGGTGAGAGCAGATTTTTTTTAGTTATTTAGTTAGATAGTTAGTTAGTTAGTCAGCTAGTTAGTTAGTTAGTTGGTTAGTTAGTTGGTAGTTAGTTAGTAGTAGTTAGTTAGTTAGTTAGTTAGTTAGTTAGTTAGTTAGTTAGTTAGTTAGTAGTTAGTTAGTTAGTTAGTTAGTTAGTTAGTTAGTTAGTTAGTTAGTTAGTTAGTTAGTTAGTTAGTTAGTTAGTAGTTAGTTAGTTAGTAGTTAGTTAGTTAGTTAGTTAGTTAGTTAGTTAGTAGTTAGTTAGTTAGTTAGTTAGTTAGTTAGTTAGTTAGTTAGTTAGTTAGTTAGTTAGTTAGTTAGTTAGTAGTTAGTTAGTTAGTAGTTAGTTAGTTAGTTAGTTAGTTAGTTAGTTAGTTAGTTAGTTAGTTAGTTAGTTAGTTAGTTAGTAGTTAGTTAGTTAGTTAGTTAGTTAGTTAGTTAGTTAGTTAGTTAGTTAGTTAGTTAGTTAGTTAGTTAGTTAGTTAGTTAGTAGTTAGTTAGTTAGAGTTAGTTAGTTAGTTAGTTAGTTAGTTAGTTAGTTAGTTAGTTAGTTAGTTAGTTAGTTAGTTAGTTAGTTAGTTAGTAGTTAGTTAGTTAGTTAGTTAGTTAGTTAGTTAGTTAGTTAGTTAGTAGTTAGTTAGTTAGTTAGTTAGTAGTTAGTTAGTTAGTTAGTTAGTTAGTTAGTAGTTAGTTAGTTAGTTAGTTAGTTAGTTAGTTAGTTAGTTAGTAGTTAGTTAGTTAGTTAGTTAGTTAGTTAGTTAGTTAGTTAGTTAGTTAGTAGTTAGTTAGTTAGTTAGTAGTTAGTTAGTTAGTTAGTTAGTTAGTTAGTTAGTTAGTTAGTAGTAGTTAGTTAGTTAGTTAGTTAGTTAGTTAGTTAGTTAGTTAGTAGTTAGTAGTTAGTTAGTTAGTTAGTTAGTTAGTTAGTTAGTTAGTTAGTTAGTTAGTTAGTTAGTAGTTAGTTAGTTAGTAGTTAGTTAGTAGTTAGTTAGTTAGTTAGTTAGTTAGTTAGTTAGTTAGTTAGTTAGTTAGTTAGTTAGTTAGTTAGTTAGTAGTTAGTTAGTTAGTTAGTTAGTTAGTTAGTTAGTTAGTTAGTTAGTTAGTTAGTTAGTTAGTTAGTTAGTTAGTTAGTTAGTTAGTTAGTTAGTTAGTAGTTAGTTAGTTAGTTAGTTAGTTAGGTAGTTAGTTAGTTAGTTAGTTAGTTAGTTAGTTAGTAGTAGTTAGTTAGTTAGTTAGTGTTAGTTAGTTAGTTAGTTAGTAGTTTAGTTAGTTAGTTAGTTAGTTAGTTAGTTAGTTAGTTAGTTTACCTCCTACTGTCTAAGTGATTAATTTAAATAAATTCTTAATTTTTCCTATTTAATCTTTATTTGCAAGTACATAAATTGTGTTTAAATTCTTGACACAAATATAAACTTATACATTATGTATTATACATACAAAGGATTAGTAAACAATACAAAACGCCTCAAAATTAATTTGTTCAGAAAGCAATTACAACTGTCCAGTCTTTCGTAGCAATTTTCTGTGGCAAAGGGAAAAAAAACTAACTTTTAAACAAATTTTATAAACATTTTTGGTCTGTATACAAAATAAAGCAATCCTGTGGCAAGTTTTTTATAAGTACGCACAACCAATTCCATTGAGGCTTTAATAAACGCAGGAAGCGACATTAACCCAAAAGCTAAATACATACAAGCAGCAGCAGAATGTTAAACCAATAATCGAGGTTGGTTTGTTAAACATTGCGCTTAAAGCTTAAGTATGCAACTTTGTTTCGATAATTAAATTTTCTGCTAAATTCGAAAATTTTTTGATGTTTTACTTCTTAGTAATGTAGGGTATAAAAAGCATGCACTTTACACACAAATATACCTAAGATTGGTTTTACCATTATTTGTTCATTTTCGTATTTTCCATTTGAACTGTGCAAAGTTAGAGTTATCTCTTATTAAAGTGACTCCTGTATACATATAGATTAATATCAATTATAAATAATATTATCATCGTTAACTAAGAAAGAAATATTAAAAAATCCTAATAAAAGTGCAAAATTAAGTAATTGTAATAAAAACTTGAAAATATAGCAAATATTTATATATTTCCCCTTTTACACTTTCTCATAATTTTCTAACAATTTTAATACTTTATTTACAGAAAGAAGGAAAATATTCTTGGAACAGCAATATGCAAATAAATTCCGTCTTTAGCCTGTTAAATATTCTACAACTGGGACACATAACTCAACAGGCTGCAAATGAATCGAGCACACATTCTAGCAAACTTAAGTCTTTGGCAGAATAAGGAATAAATAGTATATAGTTTTATGAACAAAGTTATTACTTGGATTCCTACACTGTATAAAGTTAGAAATAATATATAGTTTAAATTACAATTATGAGCTAAAATGTATTTAAGATAAACAAGTAAGAGTGTTATATTCGGCCATGCCGAATCTTATATACCCACCATCAAATCATCCTTATAAATAAACGTTGATATTATCGATCTATGTTGAATCATATGTCGATATTATTATGAACATCAGGGAAATATTTGGAAGAGGGAAATTAATAAAGGCTTAAGCATGGACCGTGCTCTTCCGAATTAAAAATATTAATTTTGTTTGATCCAATATTTATAACCATAAACTCATACAAAACTTGTTTATGTGAAATTTCATCGCTGTAGTCGCATTTGAGCGTTACAGCCAGTATCGAACGTTACAGTCACTATCTGAGGGGGACCTTATATGGAGGGTGGGGTCAGTTATAGACCGATCCCCATAAAATGTGATAAATAGTTTTTGGCTAGTACAAAACTTGTTTACGTAGAATTTCACTGCTGTAATAGCATTTTTGAGTCAGTAATCAGCGTTAAAGTAATTTTCCGAAGGGGACCTTATAGGGGGGTATGGTCAATTACAGACTGATCCTCATAAAATTTACTGAGAGATTGTAGCTAATACGAAAATTGTTCATGTCGTACTCAGTACTCGCAGTTTTAAGCTAGTAATGAGCTTTAAAGTCATTTTCTGAAGGGGACCTTACAAGGGGGATAGGGCTAATTAAGGACCGATCCTTATAAATTTGATAAAGAACTTTTGGCTCACACAAAACTAGTTTGTGCCTTAAAGTCATTTTCTGAAGGAGACCTTATATGGGGATAGGGTCAATTATGGACCCACCCTCATAAAATTTAAGAAAATGATTTTAGTTCCTATAAAAATTTTTGATGTCAAATTTTGTTTCTTCAGGTCAGATATGAGCATTAAAGTAATTTTCTGAAGGGGACCTTGTATTGGGGGTAGGGTCAATTATGAACCGATCCTTATAAAATTTTACGAAGAGATTTAAATTCTTATAAAACATGTTTGTGCCGAATTTCATCGCTATTGATGCTTTTCTTAGCCAGTCATGGGCGATAAAGTCATTTTCTGAAGGGGACTTTATATGGGGGGTAGGGTCAATTATGGACCGATCCTTATAAAATTATATCAAGAGATTTATGTTCCCATAAAACATGTTTGTGCCGAATTTCACCGCTATTGATGCTTCTCTTAGCCAGTTATGGGCGATAAAGTCATTTTCTGAAGGGGACTTTATATGGGGGGTAGGGTCAATTATGAGCCTATCCTTATAAAATTTTAGAAAGAGATTTAGGTTCCCATGAAACATGTTTGTGCCGAATTTCACCGCTATTTGTTCTTCCCTTAGCAAGTTATGAGCGATAAAGTCATTTTTGGAGGGGACTTTATGTGGGGGGTAGGGTCAATTATGAGCCTATCCTTATAAAATTTTAAAAAGGGATTTAGGTTCCCATAAAACATATTTGTGCCGAATTTCACCGCTATTGATGCTTTTCTTAGGCAGTTATGGGCGATAAAGTCATTTTCTGTAGGGGACTTTATATGGGGGGTAGGGTCAATTATGGACCGATCCTTATAAAATTCTACGAAGAGATTTAGGTTCCCATAAGACATATTTGTGCCAAATTTCACCGCTATTGGTTCTTCCCTTAGCAAGTTATGAGCGATAAAGTCATTTTCTGAAGGGGGCCTTATATGGGGGCTAGGCGAAATTGTGGACCGATATTGCCCATTTTCAATACCAAACAAACTGCATCAACTAGAAGTATCTCTGCAAAATTTCAGCTCGCTAGCTGCTTCCATTTGGACTCTATCGTGTTTTCAACAGACAGACAGACAGACAGACGGACAGACGGACAGACGGACGGACATGGCTAGATCGTCTTAGAATCTTATAAGGACCCAGAATATATATACTTTTATGGGTCTTAGACGAATATTTCAATGTGTTACAAACGGAATGACAAAAACAATATACCCCCCATCTTTTTTGATGGTGGGTATAAAAATAATAAAATTTTATTATAAATAAAATATTTTTAGTAATTATTTTCAAACTTATTTATTAGTTTTTATTTATTTGCTTTAAGTAAATTTTCAAAGAAAAAAACAATTAAAAAATATTTTCTGTAATAATGTTGATTTAAATTAAAATTTGTTACAAAATATCATTCAAGAATACATGTATGTAAATGTATATTTTTTACCATATTTCACAAAAATATATAAAAAAACATATTAGATTCCTGATGTCTAGAGGTTTACAATAAAATTGCAACAATTTTTCTTTCATACATATAAAATTTAATAAGCAAACATTCCTGATAAACTGTGACATGTGTAGAAATGCCAAAGTATTTTTGGAAAGGTTTGACATAAGGATATTAAATAACTAAAGCTAAAAATACTGTAAAAAGTATGCAATATCTGTTATATAATGAAAATCTATATGTTGGTTACAACTTGAAAGAGTGACAACTAAAATAAGATAATTTATTGAATATTATAAACATTATCCAAAGATCTTGAAAAATGCTCGATAGAATAGTAGGTGTAAATACATGCTACTTGCAAACTAACTAACTAACTAACTAACTACTAACTAACTACAACTACTAACTACTAACTAACTAACTACTAACTAACTACCTAACTAACTAACTAACTAACTAACTAACTAACTAACTAACTAACTAACTAACTAACTAACTAACTAACTAACTAACTAACTAACTAACTAACAACTAACTAACTAACTAACTAACTAACTAACTAACTAACTAACTAACTAACTAACTAACTAACTAACTAACTAACTAACTAACTAACTAACTAACTAACTACTAACTAACTACTAACTAACTACTAACTAACTAACTAACTAACTAACTAACTAACTAACTAACTACTAACTACTACTAACTAACTAACTAACTACTAACTAACTAACTAACTAACTACTAACTAACTAACTAACTAACTAACTAACTAACTAACTAACTAACTACTACTAACTAACTAACTAACTAACTAACTACTAACTAACTAACTACTAACTAACTAACTAACTACTACTAACTAACTAACTACTAACTAACTAACTAACTAACTAACTAACTAACTAACTAACTAACTAACTAACTAACTAACTAACTAACTAACTAACTAACTAACTACTAACTACTAACTAACTAACTAACTAACTAACTAACTAACTACTAACTAACTAACTAACTAACTAACTAACTAACTAACTAACTAACTAACTAACTAACTAACTAACTAACTAACTAACTAACTAACTACTAACTAACTAACTAACTAACTAACTAACTACTAACTAACTAACTAACTAACTAACTAACTAACTAACTAACTAACTAACTAACTAACTAACTAACTAACTAACTAACTAACTAACTAACTAACTAACTAACTAACTAACTAACTAACTAACTAACTAACTAACTAACTAACCAACTAACTAACTAACTAACTAACTAACTAACTAACTAACTAACTAACTAACTAACTAACTAACTAACTAACTAACTAACTAACTAACTAACTAACCAACTAACTAACTAACTAACTAACTAACTAACTAACTAACTAACTAGCTAACTAACTAACTAACTAACTAACTAACTAACTAACTAACTAACTAACTAACTAACTAACTAGCTAACTAACTAACTAACTAACTAACTAACTAACTAACTAACTAACTAACTAACATAACTAACTTCTTCATTTTCCTAAAATACATGTTTTCCTTATCTTTCTGATCATTCTGAAATATATTTTTAACCCATTAATGCCCACAGTTACATATACGTAACGCAAATTAATTCGAATTTGGACTCGAGATGCACAGAAATGGAAAATGCAAAGTTACGTTTTTCTGATGGATAGGTTAACTTAACATGTTCTTAACGATTAGAAATTGAATTTGAGTAATTTTTGCTATAGGAATGTATTTTTGGGTTATTTTATAAAGTGTCTATTTCGTAAACCTGCAAAAAGTCATATTTTTCGAGGAATGAATTCTAAGAATGTTAATAACTTCTATGTAGTTAGTTTTTAAAAAAAAAGTTTCTGACGTAAAATTATAAAGAAGTAATTAAAGTTTATTCCCCAATTGTTTATAAACATATACCATGTCCTTGCGGAGACTTATAAAGAGGATAATAAAGGTGTTACGTATATGTAACAGTGGGCAGTTCTCAGTACTTTTTGTCCCACTCTACATACGATATAAATAATGAACAACTTGTTTATTTTTTTATGAAATCTGCCCGAAAAATATTTTTTATCAGAGGAATGGGTTTTTAACGTAATAAAAAACAATATATTTTTTTAAATATTGATATTTAATGACAAGCAATATATTTTTAATGTAATTGTTTCTATTAAATCTTCCTTTCGTGGATATTTTAAATTTTTTAAGGATTTCTGTAAAGGATATGCCATTTGACCGCATTAAAACTTGTTCAAGGCACATTGGGTGAATCTTAAATATATATTTTTACTAGAAAATCGGAATATAATTGCAAATTGCAAGGATTCTAGCGCCAAGGACCTTTGGTAAATGTACGCAAAATGTGTAGTGTTAGTCAGTATATCTGATTCTCCAAGAAAATATACAAATTTCTTTAAATTCATGAATTGACATTACATGAATTACAAAATTCCACGGATTAAAATTTTATACTTTTAAATTATTTTTTATTTTATATGAAACAATTTTGTATGATGCACCAAATTAGCTAATCCAAGCTTAAAACTTAATAATTAACCAGTTTTTTTACAATTTTTTTGTAAAATGATGTAACTTTTACCTAAAATACTTAAGGGACAAAAATTCGTGGGTAATGCCCACTGTTACGTATACGTAACGTCTTCTAAAATCCAAACAAGGCAAGATAGAAAAATTTTTATACCCACCATCAAAAAAGATGGGGGGTATATTGTTTTTGTCATTCCGTTTGTAACACATTGAAATATTCGTCTAAGACCCATAAAAGTATATATATTCTGGGTCCTTATAAGATTCTAAGACGATCTAGCCATGTCCGTCCGTCTGTCCGTCTGTCCGTCTGTCCGTCTGTCCGTCTGTCTGTCTGTCTGTCTGTTGAAAACACGATAGAGTCCAAATGGAAGCAGCTAGCGAGCTGAAATTTTGCAGAGATACTTCTAGTTGATGCAGTTTGTTTGGTATTGAAAATGGGCAATATCGGTCCACAATTTCGCCTAGCCCCCATATAAGGCCCCCTTCAGAAAATGACTTTATCGCTCATAACTTGCTAAGGGAAGAACCAATAGCGGTGAAATTTGGCACAAATATGTCTTATGGGAACCTAAATCTCTTCGTAGAATTTTATAAGGATCGGTCCATAATTGACCCTACCCCCCATATAAAGTCCCCTACAGAAAATGACTTTATCGCCCATAACTGCCTAAGAAAAGCATCAATAGCGGTGAAATTCGGCACAAACATGTTTTATGGGAACCTAAATCCCTTTTTAAAATTTTATAAGGATAGGCTCATAATTGACCCTACCCCCCACATAAAGTCCCCTCCAAAAATGACTTTATCGCTCATAACTTGCTAAGGGAAGAACAAATAGCGGTGAAATTCGGCACAAACATGTTTCATGGGAACCTAAATCTCTTTCTAAAATTTTATAAGGATAGGCTCATAATTGACCCTACCCCCCATATAAAGTCCCCTTCAGAAAATGACTTTATCGCCCATAACTGGCTAAGAGAAGCATCAATAGCGGTGAAATTCGGCACAAACATGTTTTATGGGAACATAAATCTCTTGATATAATTTTATAAGGATCGGTCCATAATTGACCCTACCCCCCATATAAAGTCCCCTTCAGAAAATGACTTTATCGCCCATGACTGGCTAAGAAAAGCATCAATAGCGATGAAATTCGGCACAAACATGTTTTATAAGAATTTAAATCTCTTCGTAAAATTTTATAAGGATCGGTTCATAATTGACCCTACCCCCAATACAAGGTCCCCTTCAGAAAATTACTTTAATGCTCATATCTGACCTGAAGAAACAAAATTTGACATCAAAAATTTTTATAGGAACTAAAATCATTTTCTTAAATTTTATGAGGGTGGGTCCATAATTGACCCTATCCCCATATAAGGTCTCCTTCAGAAAATGACTTTAAGGCACAAACTAGTTTTGTGTGAGCCAAAAGTTCTTTATCAAATTTTATAAGGATCGGTCCTTAATTAGCCCTATCCCCCTTGTAAGGTCCCCTTCAGAAAATGACTTTAAAGCTCATTACTAGCTTAAAACTGCGAGTACTGAGTACGACATGAACAATTTTCGTATTAGCTACAATCTCTCAGTAAATTTTATGAGGATCAGTCTGTAATTGACCATACCCCCCTATAAGGTCCCCTTCGGAAAATTACTTTAACGCTGATTACTGACTCAAAAATGCTATTACAGCAGTGAAATTCTACGTAAACAAGTTTTGTACTAGCCAAAAACTATTTATCACATTTTATGGGGATCGGTCTATAACTGACCCCACCCTCCATATAAGGTCCCCCTCAGATAGTGACTGTAACGTTCGATACTGGCTGTAACGCTCAAATGCGACTACAGCGATGAAATTTCACATAAACAAGTTTTGTATGAGTTTATGGTTATAAATATTGGATCAAACAAAATTAATATTTTTAATTCGGAAGAGCACGGTCCATGCTTAAGCCTTTATTAATTTCCCTCTTCCAAATATTTCCCTGATGTTCATAATAATATCGACATATGATTCAACATAGATCGATAATATCAACGTTTATTTATAAGGATGATTTGATGGTGGGTATATAAGATTCGGCATGGCCGAATATAACACTCTTACTTGTTTTTAATTGAAATCGGTTTATATATACAAGTAAACTGTCATATCTAAATTTCACATTTCTACCTTATGTAGATTGCCGTGGGCATTAATGGGTTAATGATATCATTTACTTTGTGGTCGTCGTTAATTAAGTGTCGATGATCCATTCTGGACCAAAAAATTAGTCTCCATTATTAGTCTCCGTTTAAGGGTTAATTTAATTTTTTTTCGATATTGTCCTAAATACTGGTCTTAATTATATACTTTTCCTAAATATCATTTAAATCGTTTGAAAACAAAATAATATTTAACTAGTGTTTCAAGAAAATTTTCCAATTTTGCATAGCTTGAGCTCGACCTTCACATTTAATAGGTTAATATTATTCGATTTATCTAAGACTTCAGATACATATTTACTATTATCTTTGATTCTCTTTTCTGAAAAGTGTTTGTATAAAATGCATAATAGTAAAGTATAAAGCCTATTTTTTAAATTTTTTACCAAAATATTGTTTTCTCCAAAATGCTCAAAATTCAAATCGCAGATACTTCTAATTTATTGGAGACAGCGACCTAATTTCGTTACTATTTTATTGCCTTTTTTATTATCCATTAGTTTTATGGAAATTTTCTTAAAATTTTCAAATTTGCTTAACAAAATTGTTTAAAACTGGAGTTTTGAAACAGCCATCTGACAAGTTTCCCATTTATGACTATACCCCAAATACGGTTTACGCTATCTAATGAAAATAAAAACTCATACTTAAGTTATTACGAATATATTCAGTGTTATAACATGGTTTTAGGAGAATATTTTACACAATTTGTTAATTTTGTTTAATATATGTATTTATAAAAGAAGTGTTTGTGACTAAAAGAAACTTTAAAAATTTTAATAAATTTTTGCGTTTTGTATCTTATTGAAACGATAATTTCAGACATATTGCAATTATTTGCTGTTAAAATTCAGAAAAGTTAAATGCATTTCTGTAACTCAAAGTATAAGTCTAGAGGTTGAGACGGAAAATCGTTGGCTTGTGTTATTATAACCTACACCACTTTAGTGGGGAGGGTATATTGGATTTGTGCTGATGTTTGTAACATACAAAAATATTCGTCCTAGACCCACCTTAAAGTATACCAATCGGCTTAGAATCGTTTTCTGAGTCGATTAAGCTACGTCCGTCCGTCCGTCTGGCTTGCTGTCCATGTAAACCTGAAATGAAATTTGGCACGCACGTTTTATTTGACTCAAGAACGAAGCCTATTGAAAATGGTTAAAATCGGTCCATTATTTCACCTAGCCCCCATAGAACAGAACCCCCCGAAAAGGGCTTCTGAGCTCATAATTGTGTTAAATATACAGATATATCGATAAAATACGACACAACTAAGTTTTATAGAAGTCTTCATAAAGATCGGGCCCCATTTGACCCTAGCTCCCATACAAAGTCCCCTTCAGAAAATTACTTGAATGTCCCAAATTATCTTATAAACACAAATATCGCGATGAAATTCAGCACAATAAAATATTATGTAAATATAAATATATTCACAAAATGTTATCTGGCTTGGTCCATATTTGCCCCTAGACCCCATATAAAGCCTATTTCAGAAAATTAGTTTTTCATACATAAATTGCTTAAATGTATCGGAACAAGGGAATATTGAAGATAAATGCTTTATTATGAAAAATAAATCACATTTAATATTCATAACTGGTGTAGGGTATCATATGGTCGGCCACGCCCGACTATACTTTCTTACTTGTTTTTAACAATGTCAAACTTATGTGTTTAATCTATATATATAAAAATGAATGTGTGTTTGTTTGTATGTTTGTATGTTAGAGCTAGAATCTTAAAATTTTACATGAAGAACTTTGACATTCATGTGAACATTTAGAGAATAACGGGCGGACTTTCAATGGGGGGCTTGGCACCACATATATGAATTAAATACAAAATTTCGTGCATCTTGGAAACTCTTATATTATTCAAATTTTTTGTAGATAGATAGAAATTGGCGATAGATAGAAACTGGCGAACTTGCAATAATTTGCTTGACATCTTTTATATGTAACATATAATAAATCTGGTATTTATTTATACATATTCCTTTTAGGGTAGCAAAGCACACTGGGTATAGCTAGTACATGATATAACGTACTGTTTACTCACAGTGCGTATACGTAATATTTTTCTATTAAATATTGCTCATACTCGCAGTGGGTTATATTTGGGTAGAAAGAATTAAATATTTTCCAACAGAATCGAAAGATATAAATAATTGGTATTAGCAACTGAGTTTAGATTTCATATTTGGTATTTATGAACCACTACAAAGGGAATGTGTAATTTCCAAAAAAAATTTCTTTGATTGATTTTGTCATTTACATCCTCATTAGATTCTATGAAGATCTAGCTGTCCATCCGTCTGTTGAAAGCACGATAAGGTCCGAACGGTAAAGGCTAGAGCGCTAAAATTTTCATGTCTAATGTTTAAAATCTTTGTTTAAAATCTCAAAGAAAAAGAGTCAATGGGTTTGACAATGAAATGGTCACACAGATACATACTCACTGTATTCTATTACGAATGTCAGCATTATTGATAACATATGGCTACGACTCTGGGGAATGTTAGACATTAAACATATATTGTGTATAGTATAATCACAAAATTTAATTGTTCACTCTTTTGAATTCTTTATAGACAAAGAACTTTTGCTACACTGAACAAATTAATGTATGAAAATTTTGTTTTGTATCTTTTGGTCTAATAGATTTCAGATGTTATTTACATTTCAGCTGTTAACACACAGCTGCAGTAAGTTTCTAAAAGTGTATTTCCTTTCGAACAAAATAAGTGGAATTTCTGCCAAATACTTTAAGATTTTCAATATTCCCCATAGAACAATTTCTTTTTACACTTTAGTGCAATCATAAACAAAAGTTTTTTGAAACTTTTTATTTCTTTTCTTTCTTTTTTTTGGCAAAATTTTGTAACATTTTACATGAAATCAAGATATTTACTTATTTGTTTCTATGAATTTTTTCTTTTTTCTTCCATTTTTATAACCAAATGTTATAAAAACGCAAACCAAATAAAACAAAGTTAATTTTAGAAAAGGGTGTCAAGTGTTCATAAAAACGAATATTCGATTTCAATACAGAAATAAAAAAATAAAATCCAAAATAGAATTTTACTTGTGTATTTATATTTTGCATGAATTATTTTAGTTTGTTAATACCTGTATACGATTTAGATTTTATTAACTTTAGAGTTAATGAACTTATTTTGTGTGGTTAAAAAAAAATCTATAAAAATAAAACACAAAAAACAACTGTTGCAAAATTTTGTTTATTCGAATGTAAAAATAATATAATGAAATTTTTTTGAACAACTTTCTGGATTTGCAAAAATTGTGTTTATAAAGTATTGAGTTTTTTATGGTTGAAATATTTTTTGATTGATTTATAAATTTACAATAAAGTAGAAAATGTAAATTAAGTTATTAGTTTGAATTTAGTTAAACATAAACTTGAGTCATGAATATTAATTGATTTCTTGACATAAACTCGAAAAAGCCAGCCCTGACTTCTTAAGAACAAAATTCATTATATTATCAATTGTTTTATAATTATTGAACACACCTCAGATATTGTCTTCTGTCGGTTATTGCAAAGTATTCTTCGTGATGGTTGTGGTTGGACCTAAATCATAGAAAGAGAATATTGGTTTAAACACTGATGTACAGTAAAGTCAATATTTCGGAATAAGTTCGGTGCTGTCACCGAAAAAGACAACAGATACGGCCAGAGGAAGTTGATGATAGTAAGTCCTCTCTAGCTCATCGCACTTTGAAATCTTGTACTCGTTAGGATATTCACCCCATTGTATCTTTGCGTTTTTACCCACCATTCTTCCAAATGGCCATATGGTATTCTCCATCCCATGCTTTTAATTCAGCCCTCATTGCGTGGAACGATCTAGTTAATATTCAAACGATTCCTTCCCTATATTCCTACTTTCGTTGCTGATTACTCCCGAGTATTATGACATACAAATGATGCAAAGCTTAATTTAATAAAGCTACACAACCGGATGGTATTCTCAGGGCACTTTTACAGATAGAGGCGGGAATGGTTGGCATATATCTAAAAAGGTTTTCACTTTATCTAAGTTCTATCGACAGATAAGCCTTACGTTCTTCCTACCTAAAACCTTGGAACTTATAGTCGATAGTATGGTTAAATGCAGTATACCAGAAGAAGACCTCAAATATAAGCAGCATGCTTAACCCAGCAAAAATAAAGCGAAGTACTTCCAAAAGAATAACATTTATCACCACTTCAAAAGTAGCATTTAGTGAATTGTTTTACCTTCTGTGGAAGTGATGTTTAATGACTTCCGAAGAAGCGAAAATAATTCTATTTTTTCAATGCTGAAGATATTTGTTTTTGTTTATTGTAATACTACAATTTCACTTCCGAATAACTTCCAAAAAAAGAGCATAACAATTACTTCTTAAGAATGACTTTAGAAGTAGTGAATTTGGAATCAAATAGAAAGGACATCCCTCCTTTGACGAGCTTGTGTTAAAATCATCATTTCTTCAAATCTTTTTCAGTACTTCCATGTAGTAAATTCTACTTCTTTTTCGCTTCTTCGGAAGTTCTTTTCTTGCTGGGTAAGTAAAGTAACGGAAATTGTTGACTACGTAGATGAATCCCTCGTAAGCAAACTGTATACACTGGCGTTATACAATGTAATCGGCAATGCACACTAATACCCCAATCCAATCCTTAGATCCTTTATGTTGACCGGGTGCTTCGTATCAGGATCAACTACATAATAAGGAACAAGATGTAAGATATAACTATAAAGAAAATGGTATTGCATGGTACATCACAAGGTGGCATTTTGTCCCTTTTATTCTGTCTAATTACGATTAATAGCCTCCTAAGCACCCTAACCGAGAAATGATTTACCCCTGTCTGCTATGCAGATGATGTCTTAATACTGCTGAGGGAAAAGGATCCAAATTACTTGTATAGAAGAACTGAAGAGGCTCTGAAGACAGCCTTGAGTTGACCTAGATCCAGTGCACTTTCTTACTACAATACAGTTTCTGCAAGGTAGTTTTCAGACGGATATAGTTACAAAATAGTAGTGTTTTGTATGTTTCCACAATTACTTATTAGATTACAGCTAGTAAATCTCGTTAGTAGAAAATTCTCTAAAATCATAAAATTCATAACCAAGTTACTTTCCTTAGAGACCTGGTACAGAGCATTGTTAATGCGATAGCTTTATATTCGAAAAATAAACTCAACAATGCATTTATTTTAAGAATACAAAGTTTTCTCAGCCTAATAATTTAGAAATTACGATTACATTTTCTGTTTTTCAAACTGTGTTTACAATGCATATCAGTGCGTATAAGTAATATCTAACTAATATTTGTTACACATACGCCTCATTTTTGCATCTTTATTGTTTCCATTGTTTTGTTATTTATAAAATTGAACTACATACAACATTTATTTACTATTAATAAGCAAATATTAACAAATAATCTATTGCAAAATACAACAACATTTTGTATTTCAATTCAACAATTTACCGTTGAAGCAAAAACATTAAAAAGGAAAACTAATTAGAATTTTATAACTTCAACTAGTGCATGCTCAGGTTGATGTTTAAAAAACAAATAGAAATATGAGGAAAAGAAGCTATAGGAAGAAAAACTGAAATGAAAAGAAAACTTATGTTATGAGTTTTATACCCTCCACCACCATCAGTGGTGATAGAGGGTATATATATGTTTGTCATTCCGTATGTAACACCAAGAAATCTTCTTCTGAGACCCAACAAAGTATATATATTTTGGTTCCTTATCAAATTCCGAGTCGATTTAGCTATGTCCGTCTGTCCGTCTGTCTATGTAAAACACGCTCACGTTAGAACGAAGCAATGGAAATTAACGAAATTCAGCCAAAATATTCATTATTATTCAGTACAGTTTGGTACTAAAAATGAGCAAAATAGGGGCACATCGGGAAAAGTAATGAATCAAAATTTAAAACAACTCCGAAAAAAATAAGCATTTTTTACACATTCTGATGTAATTATCTCGAAAACTACGCAAGATAATTTCATGAAAGTTATCATACATTCGTTTCAGCATAAGATCTTGATTCCTGCTGAAAATTGCCAGAATCGGTTCATAATTTCATATACCTCCCATACAAAAGTACATATTCCCGGAAAATGAGTTTTTTCTTAATAACTTCCGTCAGAATGTTGATATCTTCACAAAATTTCACAAATTAAAATCTTATGTCAATAGAATTCATTGAAGGACATAGCTCCCAATGCACAATATTCATTACCAAATAATGATATAGATACAGAATTTTGAATTTTTGTCTTTATATATATATAATTGGTCATAGCTCCCATACAAGGTCCTTTTACGAAAATCTCTTAAACGCACATTACGCATTACCAAATAAAGCTATTGATACAAAATTTGGCACAAATATTAGTTTTGTATACAAAAATTCTATTTCAAGATCTTTGCACGATCGGTTTATGACATGGATGCGATCGGTCTCATACAAGGTTCCCTTCAGAAAATCACTTAAACACACATTACTTATTACTAAATTACGATATAGATACAAAATTTTACTGAAATATAGCTTTTATGTATAGAAATTTAGCATAAAGAATTTTTTACGATCGGTCTATAATTGGTCATATCTCCCATACTAGGTCCTGCCCCTAAAAGCAATTTAACCGTATTGAACTAGTTGCATTATTAATTTGTGTAGAACAAAATTTGAAAATCATTAAATTTTTCACACACATGCATACATGCAAATTACTAAATATTGCTAAGCGCTATAAAAATAAAATGGCGTTTGTAATGTTCAATAAATCTTGGAATTGTAATAGATTTAAGTTGTTTAAATCTTGGGATTTTCCTATTTAAGACATGAGAAAACTTATTCCTACAAATATTTGATCAATTAGAAAAGTATTAATATGAAAGTAGCTGGTGGAGGGTATTTAAGATTCGGCTCAGCCGAATATAGCACTCTAACTTGTTGTTTTTCAAACTGTGCTAATAATGCATATCAGTGCGTATAAGTAATATCTACCTAATATTTGTTACACATACGCCTCATTTTTGCAACATTCTTGTTTCTATTATTTTGTTATTTATAAAATTGAACTGCATACAGCCATCTATTTACTATTAATAAGCATAAATTAACAAATAATCTATTGCAAAATACAACAATATTTTGTATTTCAATTCAACAATTTCCCTTTAAAGCAAATTGAATACAACATTAAAAAGGAAAACAAATCAGAATGTATAACTTCAACTAGGTCATGCACAGGTTGATGTTTTAAACAAGTAAGAAATTATAGTCGGGCGATGCGGACCATATAATACCCTACACCTGTTAAAAAAATAATATGTTATTTAGTTTTCATATATCTCAGATATACTTATACTTAAGCTATTTATTGTCGAATAAAATTATGGGCATTTAAGTAAAATTTTAAAGGGGGCTTTTTATAGGGGCTAGGGTCAAATGAGTCTCCGGTAGCTGTACAAATTTTATTGAATTATCTCCAAAATTGCAACCTGTAGTTTGATTAACAAGTTTACAGCCCTATTCGGGGGTTCAGTTGTATGGGGGCTAGGTGAATAATGGACCGATCCATTTTCAATAGGCTTCGTCCCTCGAACAATGGAAGATCATGTACCAAATTTAATTGAATTATCTTCAAAATTGAATTACAAGGTTTGATTACAATGTTTACATGGAAGGACGGACAGACGGACGGACAGAAAATGATTCTGAGCCGATTGGTATACTTTAAAGTGGGTATAGGACCAATATTATTTTGCGTTACAAACATCAGCACAAACCCAATATACCCTCCCCACTAAAGTTGTGTAGGGTATAAAAACAGATAGAAATATGAGGAAAAAAAGCTATAGGAAGAAAAACTCAAATTGAATGAAAACTTCGTTTTTTCTCTAATTTTTTTTTTGGAATATAAAACTTAGAGTCGAAAATCATATTTAATGCATAGACATCAGATAAAAAGAAAACAATGCCAGGAAATGAAACTAAATTGTTCTATTCTTATATAAATGGCATGAGAATATGAAGTTGAATTGCTAAAGGAAACATAGAAATTCTAAAAATTCTACAAGTTTTTTTTTTAATGAAAAATATAAGTTGACTACATGTGGAAAGACTTTGGTATTAACATTGCTCATATCACCAATATGTCAAGATATGAACAATTTAAATTTTAGGTCAAGCAAATAGTAAGATTAGGTTAGTTCTACTTATAGCAATTTTCAGATAAACAAATGATAGAAGAGAAAGAAAAGCACATACTTATTCCTAAAACTGCAAAAAATATGTTTAGTTTTTCTCAATTCTGCCTAAAAGTATAGACTGATTTTTTAACCAAAGGATGTTATAGTAATTTCCGTCCTTCTATGATTCATAAATAGTTTTCATTTTGAATCAGTCTAATGTTACAAAAAATATGTATACCAAATATGTATAAACATTTTTATGTATGTAATAAACATTACAACAATATTTGTTTTTGTTTGCATGTATTGTTCAACAACTAAATATGTATGCTTTAGGAAAAAAAAAAGAAAATACAACAAATATTTATGCATGTTATAAATTACTCTAGAGATAATAATCCTTTATTATTGAATATATTTTTACGGTTTTAAAATTTAGAAAAAAGAAATCTAAAAGTTGCAAAATGTTGTTAAATTTAGAAATAATTGTATATCAATAATTTAGTATAACATCATGTATGTGTTGATGTATTAGAACAAACATATTTATATAATTATATATTTGGAAGTAAAAATATGTAATTGCAAAACTAAATTTGATTAATTATTTTATTAGAAACCAAATAAATCTGAATAATAAGCGTACATTTAGATTATGAGGATTAATGATGAAGAGTTTTACGTGAACACTTGCCATGATTGGCACTTGCATGACCACCGTGAATTCTTTTACACCCACAGGGTGAGCTTCTTTGACGACTCACCAACGCCACATTGTGTATCTTACAATAACAGGGCAATTTTTATACATGGCTCGGTCCATTTACCAACACTTTGCTCATGTACTTGAGCTATCTACTCTCTGACCATTACTGCCCTGCTGCTTAACTTCCGGGGTGCAAAAACATGATGGGATGGCCCCTGTTGAGTTGGAAAAGTAAACGGTAGACCGAAATACGAATCCCTCAAATAAGCCGAATACTTCGATCTTACTCATAGAGTACACACTACGGTAAATCTGGTATGAACTGAGTTTTCCCTGAACATACCGGGGCGGGGGAGGAAAATACAATGGCATCACTTGTATAAGATAAGGTTCATCCATTCATTCATCACTCATAAGGAACAACATCCGACACACTCACTCCAGGTTGGTGAGATCCGTATACCCCTACATTCATCCTGTATCATATACTCTTAACACCAACTCATTTCCAATGCTTAGTCCCACATTCACTCCTCTATGGGGTATCTATTGTCATTCGGTAACAGCATCGAACTTATCCCGAATCATAGATTTCACCGTGCATCAGTTCTTTAATCGCCACTTTCACTACCCGCTGATTTGGATTTAAACCACTACGTGGATCCCGAAGAAACCGTAACTAACAGATCAGCCGGGACAAAGTGCTGCAGGCAACTGGCCACCCATAGTACCAGATTATGTGGTTCTCTGGTTCGACCCCATATCAAATCATTCCAAGGAAAGTCCGTGAATACATTTGACATCGTCCCGGCGGACTAGAGTTACTGGTAGCAGCTCTTTACACCGAGTTTGCAGTACACCAAGATGTGGTCTATCATCAAGGAAACATGCCCCTGGGGGTTGAAAAGAGGATATACATATACAACATCCGACTTAGTACAGCTACGGTCTCGTTGCACCTCACTTCCCTTTACAGCAAATATATGATCTCTTTCAATGTCGGTTATGTCCAAATAGACTGTATCCTTATCATACTCTGGAAAAGTTTTTGGTTATAAATCACAATATTGACAACGGATTGTTTGTCAATAGTGAGCTTACCACGTTTGTTAACATTTAGACAACGGATGTGTATAAAATTTAGATTTCGACAACGAATTGTTGCAATATTGTCATACATAATGTTGTCGTATATACTTTGATAACGGATGTTATTGAACAAATATAAACAGTTTGGTGTCAATTTGGTACCAGGCGTGTATATTTCCTTTTCCCTTTGTGTACTTAGTGGTAAATTTACCTACTTCATACAAATATTTTTTAATGGAAAATATATAATTTGTGAAATTTTTAATTCACCCCCTTTATGTCAAGGACATTTAGTCCACTCCTGGTATGTGTATGTATATAATACTTTTTTTTGCTATTAAACCAAAAAAATGTCTTCTTTATATAAAATAAAAGTTAAAAGAAAGAAAGTCCTTTCCACTGGGAATTTGGTTTAAGGAAAACTTAACATTTTATAAATTTTTCTTTACATTTTAAGTTTATGGTTAAAAGTAAAATGATTTTCTGCTTTTTTTTCCATATCTAAGATTAAAACATTTACTTTTGAGGTTTTTAGAGTGAGGTCAACCATTATATACAAATAGGATTACATTCCTGACTACATAAAGATGTAGGATATATACACAAGCAAGAAAAAGGGAAAATTTATGTATAAGTGTTAAGGGAATTTATTAAAAAGTGATTTTAAACTAAATCTACTTAACCTTAAGATTATAAATTAGGAGTCCATTCTTTTAACAGAAAGTTAAAATGTTATTTGTTGCAACTATTATAGAATTACACAATAGATATTAAATTTCAAATGAAAACTATAAAACAATAACTATTAGTTAATGAACAGAAAATTTTAAGGGAATTTAATTAAATTTTTTATTAAGTAATTTTATATTCTCCAATACATTAAATAAATTCCCAACCTAATGAACCATGTAAGTAATAGGAAACACTTGTATGTTGCACGCTCTTTCCAAAAGGTGCATTTCCGTTATAAATTGCTTCAAATTTCAAAATCCTTTCTTATACATTCTGTTCTTTTGTAAATAGATATTCGATATTAAATAATCAATATTATGTTTATTTACATGTTGTTGTTTGTATCTATCGAATATAAATAGCGTTAGTGTGATACTTGCAACCTGAAAGTGTTCAGATGAGTATTCACACAGTATTCCCCCAGCACGCAAATCTTTTGAAAAGTGCAATAAAGTGTTAAATTTCATTAATTACAATTTTTATACTCATATTTAGGGTTCTTCAGACATGCAAACCTTAATTATATATTTAATAAAATATTGTTAAAGTTGTATTTATTGACAATGTTTTTTTTTTTACCATACAGTAGGAAGGGTAGATGTCGAAGTAATTTACGTAAACTCCTGTCAGGTCGGCCTTTTTTACGGTGATCTTTTTCACCTACAGGGTAAGCTTTTTAGATGACTCATCAACGCCCCTTTGTGTATCTTACACGCACGTGGCATGTTTTGTAAACGGTTCTGTCGGTCCTTGTACAAGCACTTAGCTCAAGTACTCGAGCTATCTAATTTCTTGCCATAGTTGCCCCTTGAGGAATGACAGGTGTCATGAGTCTAGCTTAAACAAAGCCCGACATGGAAAAGGCAACCAAATATCTGGTGAAAACACCCTAATGATGCTATGAAGAATGTTCCAAGGCATTGTCATCATCTAAAGACTCAACCCAGCTCATTCCTTAATAGAGCCTTAAGTCGCCAAACCACAATACTGAGCGTTAAGCGACTTAAGGCTTTGTTGTTTTGCCAATAACACTTAGGGACATAATTGGTAGTTTGAAACACAGATCTATATTTATACAACGACCTACTGTAATAATTTGAGCATGTTTTAGGCTAAACTCCAACACACTCAACCATGACGGAAAATAACCTATAAATTAAAGTTTAAGGTATTAACCACACCGTCAACATTTGGTCAAACATCTTACTCAGTTTCGCCAAACATCATTCCAACTCCTCCGCCACATCCATTCGACAAATACAAATTCAACTCTCATACAGCAGATACAAATATCTGATGGTACTTCGCACACCAACGCATACCCATTAACCCATTTCTATTGACAGCTCAAATCCAACATTTTATTAATCCACGGCCTTGCTTGTGGTTTGTGCCGCTCCTAGAAATTAGGCAACAGAAAATTATATTTCACCGCACGAATTTGGGTTCAAACCAAGGTTCCCGAAGGAACCTTGGACAACTGACCAGATAGAATAAAGTCCAGCCGGCAACTGGTACCAGATTATGTGGTGCTCTGGTAGGACCTCTTTACCCCGGGATTGCAATATACCAAGAAAGGGTCAATTGTCGTGGAAACCTGCCTCGGGGTGATTGGGTACTGGGTATGTTGGGCTTGTGCTTATATATATAAAGCAGTTAGTTAGTTAGTTAGTTAGTTAGTTAGTGTTAGTTAGTTAGTTAGTTAGTTAGTTAGTTAGTTAGTTAGTTAGTTAGTTAGTTAGTTAGTTAGTTAGTTAGTTAGTTAGTAGTAGTTAGTTAGTTAGTTAGTTAGTTAGTTAGTTAGTTAGTAGTAGTTAGTTAGTTAGTTAGTTAGTTAGTTAGTAGTTAGTTAGTTAGTTAGTAGTTAGTAGTTAGTTAGTTAGTTAGTTAGTTAGTTAGTTAGTTAGTTAGTTAGTTAGTTAGTTAGTTAGTTAGTTAGTAGTTAGTTAGTTAGTTAGTTAGTTAGTTAGTTAGTTAGTTAGTTAGTTAGTTAGTTAGTTAGTTAGTTAGTTAGTTAGTTAGTTAGTTAGTAGTAGTTAGTTAGTTAGTTAGTTAGTTAGTTAGTTAGTTAGTTAGTTAGTTAGTTAGTTAGTGTAGTTAGTTAGTTAGTTAGTTAGTTAGTTAGTTAGTTGTAGTTAGTTAGTTAGTTAGTTAGTTAGTTAGTTAGTTAGTTAGTTAGTTAGTTAGTTAGTAGTTAGTTAGTTAGTTAGTAGTTAGTTAGTTAGTTAGTTAGTTAGTTAGTAGTTAGTTAGTTAGTTAGTTAGTTAGTTAGTTAGTTAGTAGTTAGTTAGTTAGTTAGTTAGTTAGTTAGTTAGTTAGTTAGTTAGTTAGTTAGTTAGTTAGTTAGTTAGTTAGTTAGTTAGTTAGTTAGTTAGTTAGTTAGTTAGTTAGTTAGTTAGTTAGTTAGTTAGTTAGTAGTTAGTTAGTTAGTTAGTTAGTTAGTTAGTAGTTAGTTAGTTAGTTAGTTAGTAGTTAGTTAGTTAGTTAGTTAGTTAGTTAGTTAGTTAGTTAGTAGTTAGTTAGTTAGTTAGTTAGTTAGTTAGTTAGTTAGTTAGTTAGTTAGTTAGTTAGTTAGTTAGTTAGTTAGTTAGTTAGTTAGTTAGTTAGTTAGTTAGTTAGTTAGTTAGTTAGTTAGTTAGTTAGTTAGTTAGTTAGTTAGTTAGTTAGTTAGTTAGTTAGTTAGTTAGTTAGTTAGTAGTTAGTTAGTTAGTTAGTTAGTAGTTAGTTGTTAGTAGTTAGTTAGTTAGTTAGTTAGTTAGTTAGTTAGTAGTTAGTTAGTTAGTTAGTTAGTTAGTTAGTTAGTTAGTTAGTTAGTTAGTTAGTTAGTTAGTTAGTTAGTTAGTTAGTTAGTTAGTTAGTTAGTTAGTTAGTAGTTAGTTAGTTAGTTAGTTAGTTAGTTAGTTAGTTAGTTAGTTAGTTAGTTAGTTAGTTAGTTAGTAGTTAGTTAGTTAGTTAGTTAGTTAGTTAGTTAGTTAGTTAGTTAGTTAGTTAGTTAGTTAGTTAGTTAGTTAGTTAGTTAGTTAGTTAGTTAGTTAGTTAGTTAGTAGTTAGTTAGTTAGTTAGTTCGTAGTTAGTTAGTTAGTTAGTTAGTTAGTTAGTTAGTTAGTTAGTTAGTTAGTTAGTTAGTTAGTTAGTTAGTTAGTTAGTAGTTAGTTAGTTAGTTAGTAGTTAGTTAGTTAGTTAGTTAGTTAGTTAGTTAGTTAGTTAGTTAGTTAGTTAGTAGTTAGTTAGTTAGTTAGTTAGTTAGTTAGTTAGTTAGTTAGTTAGTTAGTAGTTAGTTAGTTAGTTAGTTAGTTAGTTAGTTAGTTAGTTAGTTAGTTAGTTAGTAGTTAGTTAGGTTTTATTGATGTTAAATACTTTTTTATGAAAAATAATTCACGGCTAATATTCATAACTGGTGTAGGGTATCATATGTTAATTTATTTACATTTTTATCTTTTGCTTGTCATAAATTTATTGAACTTTACAATTGTTATTTAAACAATATACATGACTTACTATCCATGTTAAACCACAAAGATTTACGCTGTGGTTGGGTCAAATATTTATATTTTCATTCGAATACATCTACAGTTGTATACATACCTATCATCGTACAACTGACTATATACAAATACACATTTACAATAAAAGTAAAATGTGGAAATAGCAAAATTATTGATATTAAGCGAATAAAGTTTTCCCACATTAATACTCTTTTCATAGTGTGTGCAGTGAATAGCAAAACTCATAACAAGTACTTACGTTTATGATTATAAGTAAGTAATTACTAGAGTACGTATTGTCATTAAAGTTTTACATAACTAATTATTTTTTCCTTTTTTTAATCCAACTAAACTCTTTTCACTTTACAAATCAATTGTCTTTCAATTAGTTTTCTATCTGAAATACAATAAGAATTTTTATTTTGCCACAATGATGACCAAGAGGACAGCAATTGCTGCAGAGATTGAAAAAAAAACTTATAAATTAAACGGAAAAAGGAAATTTCAAACTACATACAACGGATATCAAACAATTTGTGATTTTGTTCAATATTGATGATGTAAATGACGGCTAAAGTAGTCACTTCATGACAGAATTCTCTTTATTAAACTACAATTAAAAATTGAAAAAAAAGCATTAAATAAAATCTAATGCAATTTATTTTTGGATTTCAGTTACGAGTAGAAAAGAAGGTTAAGTGTTTAAATGGTATTTATTATTAAACTTAATAATAGTTTTGCTAAACTTTTAGTTATTATTATGAGTACAAAAATAAACAAAATATTTCGTTTTATAGAATTTAACTGGAATTTAAACTCGTTTGTATTAATGGTTATTAGGGTTTTATTCAATTTAATTTCATTGTTTGTGTGTTTGCTTTTTTTAATTTAATACAATTTTTGTTGTTGTTTCTCATATTCAAAATTTGTTGAATTTAGTTACTTGTATTATGTCTTACTATTTGTTCTATGTAAATCTAAGTATTAAAACATACAAAATTGTACGTGTAGATTTTTTATGTTAAAACCACATACAAAAACAAAGTTTAAACAAATATTTTGGAAGCATATATTTGAATGTTATAAATGCTGGTTTACTTTAGGAGTGTCCAAACTTAAAAATTTTGTTTGAATTTATTTTCAAAACCCATGAATTATTTAAAAATTACTAAGCACCTGAGCCACCGACTGCTCAGGTGTCTAGCTATTTTAACATGTGCTTATCCTACGAGGAAGTCAATCGTCGAAGAGGCAGACACATAAAGCTTAAGTTTGTCTATAGCCTGGTCTATAGTCTAGTCTAGTCTATAGTCTAGTCTATAGTCTAGTCTATAGTCTAGTCTATAGTCTAGTCTATAGTCTAGTCTAGTCTATAGTCTAGTCTATAGTCTAGTCTATAGTCTAGTCTATAGTCTAGTCTATAGTCTAGTCTATAGTCGAGTCTATAGTCTAGTCTATAGTCTAGTCTATAGTCTTGTATATAGTCTAGTCTATAGTCTAGTCTATAGTTTAGTCTATAGTCTAGTCTATAGTCTAGTCTATAGTCTAGTCTATAGTCTAGTCTATAGTCTAGTCTATAGTCTAGTCTATAGTCTAGTCTATAGTCTAGTCTATAGTCTAGTCTATAGTCTAGTCTATAGTCTAGTCTATAGTCTATCTATAGTCTAGTCTATAGTCTAGTCTATAGTCTAGTCTATAGTCTAGTCTATAGTCTAGTCTATAGTCTAGTCTATAGTCTAGTCTATAGTCTAGTCTATAGTCTAGTCTATAGTCTAGTCTATAGTCTAGTCTATAGTCTAGTCTATAGTCTAGTCTATAGTCTAGTCTATCTAGTCTATAGTCTAGTCTTAGTCTAGTCTATAGTCTAGTCTATAGTCTAGTCTATAGTCTAGTCTATAGTCTAGTCTATAGTCTAGGTCTATAGTCTAGTCTATAGTCTAGTCTATAGTCTAGTCTATAGTCTAGTCTATAGTCTAGTCTATAGTCTAGTCTATAGTCTAGTCTATAGTCTAGTCTATAGTCTAGTCTATAGTCTAGTCTATAGTCTAGTCTATAGTCTAGTCTATAGTCTAGTCTATAGTCTAGTCTATAGTCTAGTCTATAGTCTAGTCTATAGTCTAGTCTATAGTCTAGTCTATAGTCTAGTCTATAGTCTAGTCTATAGTCTAGTCTATAGTCTAGTCTATAGTCTAGTCTATAGTCTAGTCTATAGTCTAGTCTATAGTCTAGTCTATAGTCTAGTCTATAGTCTAGTCTATAGTCTAGTCTATAGTCTAGTCTATAGTCTAGTCTATAGTCTAGTCTATAGTCTAGTCTATAGTCTAGTCTATAGTCTAGTCTATAGTCTAGTCTATAGTCTAGTCTATAGTCTAGTCTATAGTCTAGTCTATAGTCTAGTCTATAGTCTAGTCTATAGTCTAGTCTATAGTCTAGTCTATAGTCTAGTCTATAGTCTAGTCTATAGTCTAGTCTATAGTCTAGTCTATAGCTAGTCTATAGTCTAGCTATAGCCTAGTCTATAGTCTAGTCTATAGTCAAGTGTATAGTCTAGTGTATAGTCTAGTCTATTGTCTAGTCTATAGTCTAGTCTATAGTCTAGTCTATAGTCTAGTCTATAGTCTAGTCTATAGTCTAGTCTATAGTCTAGTCTAGTCTATAGTCTAGTCTATAGTCTAGTCTATAATCTAGTCTATAGTCTAGTCTATAGTCTAGTCTATAGTCTAGTCTATAGTCTAGTCTATAGTCTAGTCTATAGTCTAGTCTATAGTCTAGTCTATAGTCTAGTCTATAGTCTAGTCTATAGTCTAGTCTATAGTCTAGTCTATAGTCTAGTCTATAGTCTAGTCTATAGTCTAGTCTATAGTCTAGTCTATAGTCTAGTCTATAGTGTAGTCTATAGTCTAGTCTATAGTCTAGTGTATAGTCTAGTCTATAGTCTAGTCTATAGTCTAGTCTATAGTCTAGTCTATAGTCTAGTCTATAGTCTAGTCTATAGTCTAGTCTATAGTCTAGTCTATAGTCTAGTCTATAGTCTAGTCTATAGTCTAGTCTATAGTCTATAGTCTAGTCTATAGTCTAGTCTATAGTCAAGTGTATAGTCTAGTCTACAGTCTAGTCTGTAGTCTAGTCTATAGTCTACTCTATAGTCTAGTCTATAGTTTAGTCAATATTCTACTCTACAGTCTAGTCTATAGTCTAGGAAATAGTCTCGTCTATTGTCTAGTCTATACTCTAGTCTTTTCTCTAGTCTATAGTCTAGTCTATATTCTGGTCTGTAGTCTAGTCTATGCTCTAGTCTATTCTCTAGTCTATAGTCTAGTCTATTCTCTAGTATATATTATTGTCTAGTCTATAGTGTAGTGTGTAGTCTAATCTATAGTCTAATCCATAGTCTAAAATCTCCTTTCGACTCAATGATGTCTGCAGTATCCTTCAAGCTGAAATATCAGCGATAAAGAGGGTGTCGAGTTGGCTAAGGAATGTTGCTAACACCTTAGCTTAGCGGACTGGAAATAGATCATTTCAGTGGTATTCCATTTCTTGTAATAAAGAGTTAGGTTATTGAAAAGTGCTACTCTATTGCTCATGACCGATGGTCGCGTGAACATGAGTGCTCAATAGATCCATGCAGGTATAAATATCTCCTTGGTCTCCAAAGACCACAGCTAGGTAAGCTAGTATCGATTGTTACTGGCCACTGTAAATTTGAAAACCATGCTAGATGCATTAGTCAATGATTTCTGTACAGATTTTTTCTCAGTATCTTATCGGCGATCTATCCGAATATCCAATTCTTTTGGCGTTCATAGATTTGTCAGAATGGGTTGAACTTCGGTATTCTCACTAATTAGGGTCCAAATTATGGCATACGATATCGATCGAAATCTCCATTTACATTCTCTTGAGATTTCGATCGATATCGTATTGCATTTCTAATTTAAATTTTTAACACAATTCGAACGAACATTTTAACCAAATATGTTTCCTAAGGTCATAAAAATGTTTTTATTTTTATTGAAAAACCAAATAATAACAGTTTAAATCATGAAAAAAATCAAATTACAAAAATTATTTTTTTATATAAACAAAATAAATTGATCATTTAAATAGAAGTTATTAAAAGTTATTTTTAAAACTTTTATTGCAGTTGTTTTGGTCAATCAACAAATTATTATCTACAACATGTCCATTGTAATATTTATGGCAATTATATGGAAATTTTAAATTATTTTTCATAAAAATCATAAACATTTTATATTTGTTGAAGCAAATTGACAATTTTTATTCTATTTTTATTGGTTGATGTTTCCTTTTTCCTTGATACTTATCAAATTTACTCGAATTGAATAACAGTTTTTGCAATTTATTGTCATTTGATATTAAATCAAAATAATTTTTTTTATAATGTTTATAAAACGATAATACAATGAATTCTTAAAATACTGAAGCTATTTATGCGTCTTTTGCTAATTCTGATCTGAACTAAAAATATTAAACACACTAACTACTACGTCATTCACTATTATGTACTACTACCTAACTACTATTGCTACCAACTATTAAATTAATAACGACTTCTTTGAAATAAATAAGCGAACATCTCTTTTTATTACCAAATGCCAATTTCTTTAAATTAAATACTTAAAAAAGACATAAAATTCTTAGAAATTATAAAACATAAAATTTTTGTAAAAAGTAGCTTAATAATACATGTATCGAAATAGTAAACTAAACACAAATACATATAAATACCTACTCCCCACCTTTAGAATCTTTCAAGTACTTAAAATCTTTAAGTACATTTACGTTTTATGGATAAACTTCATCAAAGCGAACACAAACACAAGTACCCACATATGAGTTTGAAATGATCCATAATAAAACAAGTAAGAAAGTTATAGTCGGTCAAGCCCGACCATATAATACCCTACACCACAGTTTATTTCACGGAATAATTAGTTTCATTCTAAATTTTTAATAAATTAAGAAGTACTTAAGCCCTCCCGCCACGCCACGGCTTATTCCAAGGGAGAGTAAATATGGTATTTCACATATTCGATGTCTGTAAATAAATAAGCAATTGTTGAACTTTGTCGTTTCTAAGTTATTAGAAAGAAAAGTAAATTCAATTTGAAATACATAAATATATTCGAAATATGTTTATAATTTCTATAAATTCATTTGCTTATGTATATCATCCATATTATAACATGATCGTAAATACCGTTTTACGAAATACATATATAATTATTGTGGACGAAAATATTAATTATTACTTACTTTAAAATAATTGAGACAGATCAAATATTTAAAATAATAACATAATTAATAAATTAATTTTTACATATTTTAATAAATTTTTATTTATTTATAAATCTACATAAGTAAATATATACAATTATTTTCAGAATTTTTAAAACATATGAAAATATTATTTATAATCTACCTTAATATGCTAACACATATTGCGTCATGGTAACTATGGATAGTTTCATATGTTTTAGCACTAATCGTGCTTTCGTCTAAATTTGAAAAACACCAATCAATTTGTGTTGCACTTTTTGTAGTGCTCGTCGAATTTAGAGAGTTAAAACCTTTATCCCTTAGTTGTCTTTCTAACTCGCTGCAACTGTTTCTTCGGCAAATATTTAAATCTCCAATTATAATGGATTTGTCATTAAAATAGTTACTTTGGGAAAACAACTCGTTTAACTCTCTAATTACAGATCCAGCAGGGTAGTTTTTATTTCTATACAAAACGGTAATGTTAAAATCCTGGCACTTAAATATAATAAATTCGAATGTTTTATTTGCAATGTGAGCTTGTTTACTATAGCAATATTGTATAGAATTTGCAAGTTCATTTTTCACGTAAACGATAATTCCACGTTTGCATCGTCTATTTGCGTTTTCATTTGAATCTAATCGCATTCTAGGTAAAATGCTAAAACCAGGAATATCATAGTTTTCATGACTTAAAGTCCAAGTCTCAACAAAACAAAGGATATCCGACTGCAACATCAACTTATCACAACGAACATCTTCAATATGAGCATGTAAGCTTTGAACATTATGATAAGTTATATTTAATCTTCTATCAATCAAAAAATCAAAATTTGTTGTTAGTTTTTTACTATTTTGAAGATTATTCATCTCCATTTGGACTAAGTCATTATTTGTCACTTTAGGTAAATTAGATGGGAACTTTCCAATTAAATAAAGTCCCGAAGCACTTTTTGCTCGACTACATGCAACATATAAAGCAGAGCGTTTCATGCCTGATTTTAAATGAACAGCTACGCTTTCATATGTTGCTCCTTGGCTTTTATGGATAGTTATACCTTCAGCTGGTACAACTGGAAACTGTTTACGGTCAATGTTCACATTTTCGTTCCGTTTATATTGGAAGGACCGTACTAACATTTCTATAGGTGTCCATAAAGCTTCATTTGGATGTCGTCTTTGTAACCGAGCCAAAACACCAATAGAAGTATCAGAAAATTTAATCCACAATGTAAATGGTTTGTGATTGTTATCAAAGTCAATTTGCATGAGTTGCCCTGTTGCTCCATTGACTAAGCCATCACTAGTGTTAATATTTACTGTAACCATATACTTTGCAGTTGTCTTTAATTTCAAATCATACCGAAGTCCTTGTGTCTCGGATGTTTTGAAAACTTTAACATTTTCCAAAATACTAGCTCTATTTTCTCTGGATAATCCCACTGATTTTACTTGGTCATCGGCATAAGAAATTGATTCTTCTGTAGTTATACTATTGAGTTTAATAGCATTCCAGTTATCAACTTCAGCATTTGTGCATAGTAAATGTATTGCTTCGGCTGGAACATTTGACTCAAGAACTTCCCGCGATTTCATCAAAGAGACGTCTTGTTCAGACATTTTTCCGCAAGCCATATTATTAAGAGCTCTTGCAAATGCTTGATCTTCTCTCTGACGCATTATTTCATTTAGTTCAAAATATTTAAACATGTCCCATAATGTAGACCCATATATAACACTATAAGGATCATTTGATGGTGCAGAAAATATCCAACTATCTCCTACAGGCGGAAGTTGCCTCAAATCCCCAAACACTACCAGAGAAATTCCTCCAAATGGTGCAGTCGATTTAAATACTTGCTTCAGTCTTGCGTCGAGATACCTGAGCATTTTTGATCCTACCATAGATATTTCATCTATGATTAGGAGCTTTAAGTTTAAAAATTTTGAATACAAAGCATTAGCTGTATCACTGCTTAAAGGTCTAAGCTCTGCCGCAGACTGATTTATTGGCAGTGAAAACATTGAATGAAGTGTAGCTCCACCAATGCCAAATGCTGCCTTTCCAGTAGGTGCACAAAGCAATACTTTTATCAAACTGGGATCCGTACCAGGAATAAAATTTAGTCTGTAATTTAAAGATTGATATATAGCAGATATTAATCTACTTTTACCGACTCCAGCACCACCTCCAACAAATTCGTAAAATGAATGTCCCAATTTAATGTTATGTAACAAATGGGATAAATAAAGCTTTTGTTTATTGTTCAATGATCTCACCATTGTTAACAAATCGTTTTCTGGTATAAGTGGCGGAAGTTTAATCAAACGAATACAACCTTCCGAAGATTCCTCAGTTGGTTCGTTTTCGGGTATGTTAAGAACATTAATATCTGGATTTATTTCAGGTACACCCAGAACTCTAAACTCGTTATCAATAGCTGTATTATCATTATCTTCGTTGCCATTACTGTCGGATTCGGTTTCATGCCTTAGATTTTCAAGAACGTTTTGAAGTTCCCTTTCTTCAAAAACATCATACCTTTTCCGGTTTGATTCAATGGAATCCTTGTGAATACTACAAAAGCCTTCGTTATCATTTTGCAAAATATCGATTTCTTCATTTCGCCAGGGATGGTATAACATTACCAATTCTCTAAAGTAATCACTTCGATGAGTATTTGCATTATAATGCCTATATCTGATAACATTTGGCTTCGTTTTCTTTTTGATGAATCCGCTATTATCTTTTAATCTCAGAAATCTTCCAGATAACTCGTTTTCTTCGTGGTCTTCGTGCTCATTATAAGTTTCATCATTTTGTATATTTCTTGCGGTTCGTGAAAACTTATAAAAAGCTGCAAAATCTGCCAAGCACAGTGAATCTAACTCATCAGGTCTCTGAACGTAATGGTCCAAAAGACTTGTTACGTACACATCTGTAGAGTCTGGTGGCAAGTTTTGTAGCTGATCGCGTGACCTTAGAATCAATACTCGTTCTTCGGGTCTACCTGTATTTATATATATATCCGCATTACTGCTTTCCGAAAGGTGCATTCCCAAACAACAATAAGTTGCTTCTTGTGCAGAAATTTCAGTTCCTGAAATAAACTTATGTCCAATATGTTGAAGTTTTTGCTTAATAGAAAAATTCCCTCCTCTAATTTCATCAACTGCTTCGCGTAAAATTCTGGAAATTCCCCGATTGGATTTGTTAATATAATTAACAATATAGCTGCAACATGCATATGCATCCAATATAAATTGAATATCCATATTTGCTCTATGCAATGGCAGTATTGTGGGATTATACGCGTTTAGCATTTTGTCCTCGAACCTTCTACGTAAAAAAATTCTAGGCTTCTTAAGAGATGAACGCAAAGCCAATTTGTATTCCTCATATGACATATTAATGTGAGCACTGTTTAAGAAGCATTCAAAGTCATTTAAATTGGATATTTCTTCACCACTTAAATTAGAATTTAGAAGGCTTTGAATTTTGGCATATAAATCCTTATATTGATCTATACATTCAAAGCTTTCTGGAAGAGGAGTAAGAATCTCCGTTTGAGGCATTGGTGGATATGGAATACCATACCGGCAAATTCTTTCTCCCCTATATTCCCTAGTACAAGACCGATTATGGTTGTGTTTTTGATAATCAATATATTGGGCAACACATGGATCGCTACCATTTGTGCTTATATATTTGTCAATAAACGCAACTACGGCGGGAAAAGTAGACTGATCGTTAAGGTCAATTTTTGGAGCATCTTTTAACCAATACATACCATGGATATGTGGAGATCCTCTCTGCTGAAACTCAACTCTCCAGTAATATTTTTCCACGGGATGGTGATCAAAAACTCCATTACTCATCTTGAAAAGGGCAAAAAGTTGTCGAAACCTAAAATCAAAATAACGGGCACAAGTTATGGAATCACTGCGAATAAGTCTGGCCTTTTCGGCAAAAGTTAGGTTGTTAGCATCATCCTCAGTTATTTCAACATTATCAACCGTTTTTGATAAAATAACCAACAGTTCAATCCATTTTGTTTCTGCTGCAGAAAGTGTAATAAAAAAGGTAGGAAGGCCAAATTGTCGAATCATTGCCACTGCTTTCTTTTTTTCAGCTTCCCAGTGAGCTGGAGAAGATCGCACACCTTTTAAAATACGATATCCATCATCGTGTTGTATAAGGTTATTCATGAATGCATCGTTAAGGGCATTACCCGCCGTGACATTTGTCGATCTAACATGCTTGCGTAAAGCGATGGACATAGCACTCTTTATTGACAAAAGCTCAAGTTTTTTGTAACTGTAGAGTAGCTTATCTATTCTACAAGCTCGTCTGTCATATCTTCGTAATTCTGACCGAACAATTTTACTGTATGTTTCTGGACACGTTCTTTTCTTTCCTCCATAAATAGTAACGAATGCGAGTTCCTCGGAATCTTCATCCACTACCATATCAAGAGGACGCTGTCCCTCCCCAGGCGCAATAATTACTCTCTGCAGTGGAATATTTTCTACAGGAACATTATCAAGTAATGTTTGTTGGCCACCAGGATTCAGGTTTTCCATATCAAATTCATCAATATTGTTATCATTATTGCCGCTAATAGTCTGATGGTTGAAGATATTTCTAATAATATTTTCATCCCGTCGGTCAGCAAAAAATGGTACAACATTTTGTGAATCAAAACTACTAAACCAATTATCATCGATATGTATACCATGTTTGATATACAATTCGGTGGTAATCAAATACCTGGCGGCCTCAATTACTTTAGCTGGTCTAATTGTTTCAGTCATATAATCATGCTGATATTCAAGACGGCGCCTTAAATGAAGCTGAATTACATTAGCTTGGTCGAATGTTCTAGGAAGAGCTGTAACTGTTTCATTTACAGAAACAGGAACATTTACAACAGCACCCCGTATTGCGCTTTGTCTTTCAAATCCAAGGGCTATGATTATCATAAATGGAAGTCTGGCAGTTACAAGCCGTTCTTCGATAGACGTTAAGTCCTTGAGACAATCTGGTATCTCTGGATAATCAAGGCCATTTGATAGACGTATATTTGGCCTTCGTTTATTCTTTATTGACCTGCTACAGGTTTTGCAAAAAACAAAACTATTGTTTTCAGACGGAAACCTTTCGGAAAGACAAAAAACATCATTAATAAATTCTGTACTTACATTAATTCGATCCCGTGATAATTCATCTACCTGGTGTGGAAACCATAATCCTCCGCAACAGGTACATATTATGGTTGGTCCTTGCTTGATAGTATCGTTGTACCTGTTGAATCGTAACGTGTTGCGATTTATTGTAGTTAATCTTCGATTTTCCTCCACATCTTCCTCAGATAAATTCTCTCGCTGTGTTCTTATCCGTTCAGCCTGTCGATTGCGTTCCCTCTCTCTATTTAAATTAACATCTCTATGACGAAGAACTCTTTCGTTTCCACTACGTTGAATATCTTGTAGATTTTGTCGCTGTATCCTTCTTCTCAACTGCCTTTGTATGTTATTTTGTTGTTGTTCAATAGTTCTATATTGTAGATTTTGTCTTCGAAGGGAACGACGTAATGTATTAACTGCTTGTTCAGATGCACGATAATGTGGATCATTACGCCTTGTATGATGACTAAGCGTATCACGCTGCTGCTCCGATTGGCGATATTCAGAATCAGCTCGTCTGAGTTGATGTTCGGCTGTATTCCGAGTCTGCTCCTCTTCTCGGTACTCTGCAATAGAACGTCTTACTTGATGTTCGACAGTATTACGGAATTGTTCTTCTATTCTGTATATGGGATCACTGCGTCTACTCCGATGGCTAAGCGTATCACGCAACTGTTCCACTTGCCGATATTCAGAATCAGCCCGTCGCAGTTGATGTTCGACTGTATTTCGAGTTTGCTCCTCTTCTCGATAAGTTGGATCAGAACGTCTTACATGATGTTCGATTGTATTACGGAATTGTTCTCCGGTCCTATAGGTGGGATCACTGCGTCTACTCTGATGACTAAGCATATCACGCAACTGTTCCACTTGCCGATATTCAGAATCAGCCCGTCGTACTTGATGTTCGGCTGTATTTCGAGTTTGCTCCTCTTCTCGATAAGCTGGATCAGAACGCCTTTCATGATGTTCGAATGTATTACGGAGTTGTTCTCCGGTCCTATATACGGGATCACTGCGTCTATTCTGATGGCTAAGCGTATCACGCAACTGCTCCGCTTGCCGATATTCAGAATCAGCCCTTCGAACTTGATGTTCGGCTGTATTTCGAGTTTGCTCCTCTTCTCGATAAGTTGGATCAGTTCGTCGAACTTGATGTTCGGCTGTATTTCGAGTTTGCTCCTCTTCTCTATATGCTGCGACAGAACGTCTAACTTGGTGTTCCCGAGTGTTTCTAGTTTGTTCTTGCAGTCGGAATACAGGATCTAACCTACGGTTATACCGCCATTCTGTATTATATGACCGCTGTGAGCTCGAAATTGAGTGCGATCTTCTCTGAATCGGAGAATTCGCCACAGCATGCAAACTATTATCATTTGGTTCTTCAACT
>NW_023995478.1:0-2500 GCF_015586225.1 Lucilia sericata | reverse complement strand
AACGAACGAACGAAAACGACGAACGAACGAACGAACGAACGAACGAACGAAACGAACGAACGAACGAACGAACGAACGAACGAACGAACGAAACGAACGAAACGAAACGAACGAAACGAACGAACGAACGAACGAACGAAAGAACGAACGAACGAACGAAAACGAACGAACGAACGAACGAACGAACGAACGAACGAACGAACGAAACGAACGAACGAACGAACGTAACGAAACGAAGAACGAACGAACGAACAAACGAAAGAAACGAAGAACGACGAACGAACGAACGAAAACGAACGAAGAAACGAACGAACTAACGCGGACGAACGAACGAACGCAACGAACGAACGAACGAACTAACGCGAACGAACGCGAACGAACTAAACGAACGAACGAAGAACTACGAACGAACGAACGAACGAAAACGAACTGAACGAAACGAACTAACAACGAACTAACTAACTAACTAAACTAACGAACTAACTAACTAACTAACTAACTAACTAACTAACTAACTAACGAACTAACTACTAACTAACTAACTAACCTAACTAACTAACTAACTAACTATCTATCTAACTAACTTACTGACTAAACTAATTAACTCCATGGAAGTACTGAAAAAGACCAGAAGAAGTGATGATTTTTAACACAAAAATTGGTCCACATGACTCACTACTGTAATGTAGATCCTGTTGAGAGTTATTTTTGGTGAACATTCATTTACATCCATATTACCAATGTATATGAACGTTGAAGTGATGTTTGCTCTTAGTTGTTTATTTTTAGATTTATGAGTTTATAGTAATTTTTATTGTACACTTGATTAAAAATTATTTAAATTGTTTTATATAAATGTATAAATTATTACACAGCAGCAGGTTTCGAAATTAATTTTACACACGTTCGTATTCATAATGTTTACATAAGACAACGTGACCATAAAAGAAGGAGGATAAACTTAAGCATATTACTCCTCTGGCCTATTGGCCACACCACCGAAAAAAAATTGCTGCAAAAATACAAAAACAAAATTGCTGTTTATAAATGTTTTATAGTTTAAACAAATTATAAAAATAAAGATTATTTACAATAAATAACAGAAATCCGCTAAATCAACACAATAAACCGTTAATAAATAAAGTTTTTACAAAAAACATACACTTACTTTCCCCGCTAAAGGAGGTGCAAATTATTATAAATAATTTTTAACAGTTTCATTAATAATTGCGCTCGTACTTCAACCATAAACAAATAATTATTTAAGGCCTTTAAAATTGGCTAAAACAAATGTAGTGAATACTTATTTCGCAAATACTCGTTATTTCACTCACTCAATTACTCGAGCCTTAGGCTATTTATGATTATGATTATTTTATGTTTTTGATACATTTATTCGCACAAAATAATTTATATACTACTTGATTATGGTTTCAGCAATAAACAAAATCGTATAGAAATATGTGTGTATAAGAACCTATCTAAATACATTAAGTTTAGGCCTTATTTTCATTTCAATATAATTTACATTTGCTTTATAAAACAAAACTAAATTTCAAGCCATTGGGTAATTTATAGGATTAATTTCAAATTCCTATTGTATATGCAGAAGTGAACAACATTGAAAAAATATAGCAGAAGATTTATACGTTACACTTGATCATGATCCTCTATATGAGATCTCTGGTATTTCATCGGATACATCTAATGTTTGTTTATAAACTCCAATATGTAAGTCAATTACGACTTAGTATTACGTCTAGATATTTAATCCTTATAGTAATTTCTACCGTTTTGTCCAAGAACCGGAGTTAAGAACAACATTTGATTGTCCCTTTCTCTTTACCTCTTTATTATCTTCCACTTCTCCCCATATCAGTTCCTTTATATTAATTATGTGATTAATTCTAAAAGGAGTTTCATGGTTTCTTCTATATACATACTCCTTGCCATCGAAGATTGTTTCTTGTTGGATAGAAATTCTATGAATTTTGTTACGTCACTTACATCATCACTCCTATTCACATAAGAGTCTCGTTTTCTTTTCGAATTATTGCCTTATAGGTACTTACTAAGTTTCACAAAAAGTGTAATATCAATCTACTACTGAGAGTTCAAAGTACATACTGATTGGGAATAAGTGGTGCCATGACCAAACGCCAACCAAGGCTCTGGAAATATTGCTAGATATTCCACCCATTGAAACTTAACTTTAGGCGAACTGGTCAAAAGCGGTTATAGGATATGTCCACATTGAAAGGTTATACATAATCATCGGACGTGCTCGATAGCATATTAGACACAGTATATGTCTGAAACTTTGAAACACTGATACCAGATAATATGTCTTGGTCAGGATGAACATTGAAGCAAATTACTATATAAATCCATTGCTACACGGATGGCACTAAATTGGTGTACAAAGACGATCTAGATACAGAAATTACCACCGTTTACCTAATCATAACACTATGTAACTTCCAGGTACAAGTATTCTGAG
>NW_023995477.1:0-105187 GCF_015586225.1 Lucilia sericata | reverse complement strand
TCTATACTATAGTAAATACTATAGTCTATACTATAGTCAAGACTATAGTCTATACTATGGCCAAGACTATTGTCTATACTATGGTCAAGACTATAGTCTATACTATGGTCAAGACTATAGTCTACTATGGTCAAGACTATAGTCTATACTATGGTCAAGACTAAAGTCTATACTATGGTCAAGACTATAGTCTATTACTATGGTCAAGACTATAGTTTATACTATAGTCAAGACTATAGTCTATACTATGGTCAAGACGATAGTCTATACTACGGTCAAGACTACAGCCTATATTTATGGTCAAGACTATAGTCTATACTATAGTCAAGACTATAATCAAGACTATAGTCTATACTATAGTCAAGACTATAGTCTATACTATAGTCAAGACTATAGTCTATACTATAGTCAAGACTATAGTCTATAATATAGTCAATACTATAGTCAAGACTATAGTAAATACTATAGTCAAGACTATAGTCAATACTACAGTCAAGACTATAGTCTATACTATAGTCAAGACTATAGTCTATACTGTAGTCAAGAATATAGTCTATATACTATAGTCAAGACAATAGTCTATACTATAGTCAAGACTATAGTCTATACTATGGTCAAGACTATAGTCTGTACTATAGTCAAGACTATAGTAAAGACTAAAATCTATACTATACTCAAGACTACAGTCAAGACAAGACTATAGCAAAGACTATAGTCAAGACAAGACTATAGTCGAGACAAGACTATAGTCTATACTACAGTCAAAGATTAAAATCTATACTATCGTCAAGTCTATACTATAGTCAAGGACTATAGTCTACACTATAGTCAAGACTATAGTCTATACTATAGTCAAGACTATAGTCTATACTATAGTCAAGACTATAGTCTATACTATAGTCAAGACTATAGTCTATACTATAGTCAAGACTATAGTCTATACTATAGTCAAGACTATAGTCTATACTATAGTCAAGACTATAGTCTATGCTATAGTCAAGACTATAGTCTATACTATAGTCAAGACTATAGTCTATACTATAGTCAAGACTATAGTCTATTCTATAGTCAAGACTATAGTCTATACTATAATCATGACTATAATTTTATACTATAGTCATGAATATAGTCTATACTATAGTCAAGACTATAGTATAGACTATAGTCAAGACTATAGTCTATACTATAGTCAAGATATAGTCTATACTATAGTCTATACTATAGTCAATATGACTATAGTCTATAATATAGTCTATACTAACCTCTATAGTCTATAATTAGTAAAGACAATAGTCTACGTTATATTCCATACTATAGTGTAGACTCTACACTTTAGTCCTATATACTATAGTCTATACGTCAGGACTATAATCTATACCATAGTCCATACTATAGTCCAGATTATAGTCTATGTGTAGAATAAGAAAGAGAACAGTATATACTATATTTGGTTCAGACTAAATCTATACTATAGTCTATACTATAGTCTATAAGAATTTATTTTCGATTTAGGCCTATTATAATATGTGAATATTCTCAAAATGTCTACCACTCTAATAAAATGTAACTATTGAACAGAAAAAAATGTATGATTCGTAATAAAAGTACACTCACCCCGAAATATCTTGCGTTTGCCAGCAATCTGTAGAGGCAATGAAACGCCAGCATCCAATTGCAGAACAACACGAGGAGGTGTAGAAGTAGTTGCTACAGCAGCCGTTGATGAAGATGTCGTTGCTGCTGCCGATGTAGATGAGGACGACGATGAAGAGTTTGAGGCCTGAGTTGAAGCAGTTGATTTTATGCGTAATGGAGAATTTTGTGAATTTGCCAACGATGACTGATGAAGTTGTTGCTGAGTTAGATGATGCGAATGATGATGATGTTGTTGCTGAAGATGGTGATGAAGTTGTGCCTGATTTTGTTGGTGTTGTTGTGTTGCAGCATGATATTGAGCTGTTACAGTTAACGGATATTGTGAAGGATTTAAACAAACTGTATTTTGTTGCTGCATTATGTTGTTGGGGTTAGATGTTGATGCAGTTGATGCTTGATTTGTTATTGGCGCCAGGGGTGTTGTAATTGTAACAGCTGTTGGTGGTGGTCCATGAGCTGGACATATTGAACGTAATTCACCATTAAAATCCATATAAATGGGTGTTGTTGTAACTGTGGCTGTAGCATTGTTACTGGCTGAATTGTTAGGTTCTAGCAAAGGCCAGGAGGTCACACCACCACCACTACCTCCTGTACTACCAACAGCCGATATTAAATGTATCGGTAGAAGATGGTGATGCTGGTGATGGTGAGAGGCCGGATTTGTTGCGGCCACATTAATAACAGCAGTAGCAGCTGTTGCCGTTGATGATAAATTGCCATTATTATTTGTTGCTGAAGCTGCGGCAGCAGTTGGCAGGTGTATGTGGGGCATACCCTGACCTGCTAAAGAGGCAGCAGACATTGCCAAAATATTTTGAGCACAGTGTTGTTGATGGTGATGTTGTGGATGAGTGGGATTATGGGTCTGTAAAATATGCTGATGTTGTGGTGGTGCTGGTGACGGTTGGAGTTGCAAATGATGATGCTGTTGAGCTAGAAACAATTGCTGTTGTTGTTGTGAGGGTGACACCTGTTGTTGTTGTTGCAATAGATGCTGTTGATTTGCTGTATTTAAGCACAAAGCTTGCAACATGTTGTTGGCCAAAATTTGTTGTTGTTGTTGTTGCTGCTGCTGCTGCTGCTGCTGTTGGGCATTCTGGTGATAGTAGATGGTGGTTTGCTCATAATTTACTAAAGTAGCTGAGCTGGAAGCTCCGCTTGTAAGCTTGGCCTCTTTACTTTTATTGGCTGCTGGCTGAAATGGCGGTGCCAAAGGTGTCAACTTAGACTTTAAAGCCTTCAAAAGAGTTTTGGTAGGCGTGGCTGTTTTAACACTAACCGTGGGTTTACTTTTCGTCTTAATTTCCCGTTTTTCGACACGTTTCGTTTGAGTCAATTCCCGCGATACATCACAATTTAAACTTTGCATTAAACGTTCCGCTGCAGTTATACCCGTAACACGCGCCGTATTGTTATTATCATCCACACTACGATTGGATGTCGAAGCATTTCCCGAACCAAAACCCGAACGTTTACTACGCTTAAAGGGTGAATTACCCACCGAACAGGATTCAGATTTCGTTTTAAATTGTGTAGACTTCTTAGGTTTACTCGTTTTATCATTATTATAAACGCCTGAGCATTATCAATGACTTGATAGCTTTCGCCAATAAAGGCCACCAGTTCAGAGCAGGAGAAATTTAAAGAAGGATTGACATATATGGGTGTCGAAGCCTGTATATTTGGGAGCCACTAGGTAATTCTAGTTGGGCATTGGCTTCCTCCTCCGTCTCCTTCGATTCAGTTTCAGTTACATTTGCCAGTTGTTCCTTTAAATTACCTTTACACTCTATAGCATTTCTGCACTTCACATTATTAGCGGCAGTATGTTTACCCTCACAATTATTATCGATAACTTGTTCGATTATGCGAAAATTTTCAAAATCTATTATACGTTCCTCATACACACAGCTGCGTGAATAATTTGGCAGGTCACTCTCTTCAATATCGTCAGCTGCATAGTCATCACCATTATCTGGAATATCCTCATCATCCTCTCCATCTCTCTCGTCATCATCATCAGATTCCTTATTACCACTACTGCTATGATTACTAAAGAATCCATTTTCCACAATCGACAATACATGATGAGCACCATCCTCACCATTACAAAAACACACGCAATCATTAGAAGAGCATTCTAAATTACCATTTTCCATGTTTGGCGATATCTCGACTTCATGAATGGCAATGGTAGAGCTGTTCTCGTTTAATAATTCCTCAACAACTTCCAGATTTTTCATTTCACTTTCTGCATTAGTACAACTATTTTCATAGATTGTATTCTGTAGTGGTAATTCTTTAATTATCTTATCATCATTAATCGCATTAATTTTCGCCTTTAATTTAATTGTTTCGCACTCATTGTCTTCCTGGCTACCAGCTTGTATTGTATCATTTTCTTCGCTTTGTTCCCCGTTAGGTTCCCTGCCATTTATTTGTAAAGCTATCGTTAGTTTATTGTTTTCCTATAAAAAAATTATTAAAAATTATTTCATTTAATATTAAAGCGAAGGTAAAATTTTAATAAAATCTGATACAAAAATTTATGTCTACATGATAGACTACTGTAGAGCCTTGAACTATATTAGAACTGGACTAGAACGGAACTTGAACTGAACTAGAACTGAACTAGAACTGAACTAGAACTGAACTAGAACTGAACTAGAACTGAACTAGAACTGAACTAAACTGAACTAGAACTGAACTAGAACTGAACTAGAACTGAACTAGAACTGAACTAGAACTGAACTAGAACTGAACTAGAACTGAACTAGAACTGAACTAGAACTGAACTAGAACTGAACTAGAACTGAACTAGAACTGAACTAGAACTGAACTAGAACTGAACTAGAACTGAACTAGAACTGAACTAGAACTGAACTAGAACTGAACTAGAACTGAACTAGAACTGAACTAGAACTGAACTAGAACTGAACTAGAACTGAACTAGAACTGAACTAGAACTGAACTAGAACTGAACTAGAACTGAACTAGAACTGAACTAGAACTGAACTAGAACTGAACTAGAACTGAACTAGAACTGACCTAGAACTGAACTAGAACTGAACTAGAAACTGAACTAGACTGAACTAGAACTGAACTAGAACTGAACTAGAACTGAACTAGACTGAACTAGAAGCTGAACTAGAACTGAACTAGAACGAACTAGAACTGAACTAGAACTGAACTAGAACTGAACTAGAACTGAACTAGAACTGAACTAGAACTGAACTAGAACTGAACTAGAACTGAACTAGAACTGAACTAGAACTGACTAGAACTGAACTAGAACTGAACTAGAACTGAACTAGACCTGAACTAGAACTGAACTAGAACTGAACTAGAACTGAACTAGAACTGAACTAGAACTGAACTAGAACTGAACTAGAACTGAACTAGAACGAACTAGAACTGAACTGAACTGAACTAGAACTGAACTAGAACTGAACCTAGAACTTTGACTAGAACTGAACTAGAACTGAACTAGAACTGAACTAGAACTGAACTAGAACTGAACTAGAACTGAACTAGAACTGAACTAGAACTGAACTAGAACTGAACTAGAACTGAACTAGAACTGAACTAGAACTGAACTAGAACTGAACTAGAACTGAACTAGAACTGAACTAGAACTGAACTAGAACTGAACTAGAACTGAACTAGAACTGAACTAGAACTGAACTAGAACTGAACTAGAACTGAACTAGAACTGAACTAGAAACTGAACTAGAACTGAACTAGAACTGAACTAGAACTGAACTAGAACTGAACTAGAGCTGAACTAGAACTGAACTAGAACTGAACTAGAACTGAACTAGAACTGAACTAGAACTGAACTAGAACTGAACTAGAACTGAACTAGAACTGAACTAGAACTGAACTAGAACTGAACTAGAACTGAACTAGAACTGAACTAGAACTGAACTAGAACTGAACTAGAACTGAACTAGAACTGAACTAGAACTGAACTAGAACTGAACTAGAACTGAACTAGAACTGAACTAGAACTGAACTAGAACTGAACTAGAACTGAACTAGAACTGAACTAGAACTGAACTAGAACTGAACTAGAACTGAACTAGAACTGAACTAGAACTGAACTAGAACTGAACTAGAACTGAAACTAGAACTGAACTAGAACTGAACTAGAACTGAACTAGAACTGAACTAGAACTGAACTAGAACTGAACTAGAACTGAACTAGAACTGAACTAGAACTGAACTAGAACTGAACTAGAACTGAACTAGAACTGAACTAGAACTGAACTAGAACTGAACTAGAACTGAACTAAAACTGAACTAGAACTGAACTAAAAACAAACACAAATTTTGTTTAGTATTCAATTACTTAGTGTGACCAATATGCATTGACTGCTATTTGGACAATGAACACGATTTGAACTTGTTTTCAATTTTCTGTTGTTAGCTTTTACAAAAATAATGTGGAATGTTGCAAATAACGTCTCTGATTATGAAGATGACGTCTTAATGTTAATAACTCTGACGCCCTCTAATGTCTAACACAGAACTCCTGCCGATCAATGGTTGCACTACTTGAATACAATTTAACATTTAATAGCTTAACTAACAAAATGTAATTGTAATGTTAATGGCGGAGGTAGTTGTACCACTCTAACTGGTGGATGGTTCATAAAAATCACCCACAACACCTATCATTGATGTCATCGTTATTCTTAATTTTTTAATAAATTTTATAATTTTTTCATGTTAATTTGAAGACAGTGTTGCTAACTAAAATAACGTATAAAATTTAATATTTGATAAATCTAATGTCAGAAATTTTGTATACAAATTATAATAAGTATGTAGTATAGTTTTTAATATATGTATGTCTCCTTTGAAATAAAAAGAGCCATATTATTGTTATAACTTACATCGTCTCGGCTTAACTAAAAACTACAGTTATTACGGTTATTATTCTTGCTATTAATGTTGTTACTAATAGTGTAAATGTTGTGACAACTATCATTATAATCATCATTATCACAACATCCTTAGACATAACATTGTTGGAATCGCTGACATTATCGTTGTGTTTATTGAACTTAATAAAGTTATGATGATAAAAAATGTTGATTTTGCTGTTCTTAGTTACAAAACTCGGAAAAAAAGTAAGCAAGCGGGTGTATACAAAAAATAGTTGGTGACGCAATTACTGTCTCCCTGTCAGACATTGTGTATGTTAATAAATATCAATAATCCTATTAACAAGTATTTACATGACTTGTTGCTTTTAATAGCACTATGGGTTGTTAAAGTAGAAAATGGCAACTAGCTAGGTTTAGTTCGGTAAATATAATAAAAAGTGGGCGTAAACTTTAACTACATTTGTGCAATATTAATAAAATTTAATCATCTGGGTAAACACTAAAAACTACTAAACTATATAATTTTATCTAAAAACTTTCATATCTTATCACTTAAATGTAGAAAATCTTTGATACATTTGTTCTCGATTCGACCACCTACTGTTTACAATTTTTTGTCATATTATTTCACAATTTTGTTGCTGAGTGGGAGTTTGATAACTTTTCATTTTTGTATTACATGCTGTTGTTAACTTTGTGAACTTTCACATGCATATAGCAAAAGTACTTGTTTTAATTTAACATCAAATTTCACCCCCTCTTAAGCAAATCGTTAACAACACCCAAACATATTTTGACAACAACTCTTTGTTTTCTACCACAACACTTGGTACATCACTTTAACTCTCTCACACCGCATTAAATGTGTTTGCTAGTGAGTGTAGAAATTTGCTTAACTACCAAGTGTATGTATGGTTTTCACTTTAGTAATGTTACGCCCAGTAGGCTATTGAACATCTACCGCACTAAGAGATGATTATTTCAGCTTCAGTAAAGTCTAGTCATAATGTAGTCATAGTCTGGTTATAGTCTAGTCATACCCTAGTCATAGTCTAGTCATAGTCTAGTCATAGTCTAGTCATAGTCTAGTCATAGTCTAGTCATAGTCTAGTCATAGTCTAGTCATAGTCAGTAGTCTAGTCATAGTCTAGTCATAGTCTAGTCATAGTCTAGTCATAGTCTAGTCATAGTCTAGTCATAGTCTAGTCATAGTCTAGTCATAGTCTAGTCATAGTCTAGTCATAGTCTAGTCATAGTCTAGTCATAGTCTAGTCATAGTCTAGTCATAGTCTAGTCATAGTCTAGTCATAGTCTAGTCATAGTCTAGTCATAGTCTAGTCATAGTCTAGTCATAGTCTAGTCATAGTCTAGTCATAGTCTAGTCATAGTCTAGTCATAGTCTAGTCATAGTCTAGTCATAGTCTAGTCATAGTCTAGTCATAGTCTAGTCATAGTCTAGTCATAGTCTAGTCATAGTCTAGTCATAGTCTAGTCATAGTCTAGTCATAGTCTAGTCATAGTCTAGTCATAGTCTAGTCATAGTCTAGTCATAGTCTAGTCATAGTCTAGTCATAGTCTAGTCATAGTCTAGTCATAGTCTAGTCATAGTCTAGTCATGTCTAGTCATAGTCTAGTCATAGTCTAGTCATAGTCTAGTCATAGTCTAGTCATAGTCTAGTCATAGTCTAGTCATAGTCTAGTCATAGTTTAGTCATAGTCTAGTCATAGTCTAGTCCACTTCATAGTCTAGTCCACTTCATAGTCTAGTCCACTCCATAGTCTAGTCCACTCCATAGTGTCCACTCCATAGTCTACTCCGTAGTCTACTCCATAGTCTACTCCATAGTCTACTCCGTAGTCTACTCCATAGTCTTCTCCATAGTCTACTCAATAGTCTCCTCTATAGTCTACTCCATAGTCTACTTTATTGTCTTCTATTTACATGGTTTAGATCATAGTCTAGTCATAGTCTGATCATATTCTAATCATAGTCGAGTCATAGGTTAAATCATAGTCTAGTCACAGTCTAGTACATAGTCTAGATCATGGTCTAGTCTATAGTCCAGACCATAATCTTGTTTGTAATCTGGTCAATATTCTTGTCCTAGTATAGTCAATATTTTAGGCTATAGTCTAGCTTATAATCTTGTCTATATCCACGCTCATAGTTTAGTTAAGAGTCCAGTCCAGTCCATAGTCTAGTCCATGGTCTAGTCCATAGTCTAGTACATATCCCAGCCCATAGTACACAGTCCAGTTTATCTTTCAGCTCATTGTTAAGTCCCTTATAGTTCATAGCCCAGTCCCCATTTTAGCCTTAAGCAACATCATCTTCAATCTTATATTGAACTGATACATCATTATACAGGGTACTAAAAGACTGTAAAGTAACTGGGAATAATATATAGAAATTGTTACATTTGCAACTAACAGATACACTTCTTCCTCCAACCAATAAATTTCTATACATATTGTTCTGTTTGTCATTGTCATGAATAATTTGTATTTGTTTAGAAAAAAAAAATAGAAAAATTTTCATATTTTACTAACGCATGTGTGGGAGTAATCTTTAAGCGCATCATATAGACCAAAACATAACTATGTAGGTATGCATACATTCATATACACACATAATAACAAATGTTTTGCGTTATATTTGTATAAGTACGTGAGAAAAAATATTACTTATGTATGAATTCATGTTATAAGTATGTATGTACGTATATTATTTACCATATTTTTCATGCATTTCCTTCCGTTTCTGGTGTTTGTTCTATTTTTAACTGTTGTTTTCTTTTTTCTGTTTAATATTAATGTGGCGGCGATTTTTTCTACTACTTTACTCTTATTGTTTCGCATTAATTTATGGTTGTAGGAAAATTTATTCATTTGTTGTAGTTATTTTTAGATTTGCTGCCATATGTTTTCGTTAATCTGCAAGAAAAAAAGTGAATAAAAATAGAAAATTACTTAATAGAGTCAAAGTATTTACTAGTTGTCGTTTGTAATGATGGAGGAAATTATGTAAATGATTCTATAAATAAAGTCATAAAAATATAAATAATATTATTAACATTTATACAAATTGGCAGGGCAAGGATACAAAAGATTTCTTGATATTATTGCAATTTCAGGATATTATCTCTATAGCGTAGGTTGGTATGTAAACATTTTAATGTTAAATTATTTTAACATTTCTGAATTGTGAGGAATTATTTTTAAAAAATTTTTCAAACTTGTGGCGTATGATAAATTTTTCAATTGTTCTCCTACCCGGCAATATTAATCATACGCATTGTACTACTAATTTAAATAAATGTTCAACAATTTGCTTTTTTATTTAAATCATTAACTTTACAGCAAATTTAACAAAATAATTACATGCACAAAAAAACAAAAAAAATTAAAACACGTGCAGTTAACTAAAGCATAAAATGTCAAATGTTAGAGAAAATAATTTACAAAAATCATCATTGTCAGCAGCTCCCAACATCCCTTAATGAAAAAACACAATTGTAATTAAAATGACAAGAATACAGCATGATAAAAATAAAATGAATAAAAATATTTACAAAATCTGCTACAAAAACAATAGAGGCAATAGAATAACACCCTGAACAATACAATGAATGAATAACAAGATAACAAAAAGGGGTTAAAGCACCACAAAACACAATCCAAAAAAGCAAAAAAAAAAAACTAAACTAAAGCGGAAGGCAAAATGTTAAAAATGTTAAATGTAAAAAATAAAATTTAATTAAACCTCGAGCAAACTGAAAACACACACACACAAATCCTTACTCCTACATACAAACCACTTAAAACCCACAAAATATATAAAAGAAATATGTATGCAAAACAAAATGCGGTTTAAGCAAAATATTTACGAATGACTTACAAAACAAAATCAAGGAAAACAAAACCCTTTAATAAAAGTCATAAAAGGAAATAGGGAAAAAGCTTACTATATAATAATATAAAATAAAATAAAGTATGGCATCTCTCTTGTCCTGTTTGCAAAAAGAAAGACACGTGATTTTGGTGAGTATTAATTATAAGTAAGAGCACGACTACTGAAATTACGTTTTACACAAGAATTATTTTTCCAAAATAAAATAAGAATTTCACCACATAACTGTTTTTGAAAACAATAACAATTTAAACAAAGAGAGAAATACATACAGATATTAAGAGAATTGCAAGAGCACAACAGTACCTTCTAAGAGAGAATTTGGTATTAACTCAAATCATAAGCTTCTCTGATTCATTGTATATTTTTTATTTACTAATAAATGTAAATACATTTAGAACAGAAAAGAAAAAGATTTGTGGACACATTTATGCCTAGAGCGTATTAGTAATATGAAGATAGTCCCTTTTTATAAATAAATATTAATTATACGCTTCGAATAATAAATTAAAATTGATTATATAAATACCATGGATTGTAGATTAGACTACTAGACAATGAGGTAGAATGTGAACTAGACTGGACAAGTCTATGAACTAGACTACTCTAGTCCATGGACTAGACTATGGACTAGTATATGAACTGGACTAGACTATGGAGTAGCTTCTAGACTGGCTTTGGACTAGACTATGAACTAGACTAGACCATAGACTAGACAATGGACTAGACTATGGACTAGACTATGGATTAGACTATGGACTAGACTATGGACTAGACTATGGATTAGACCATGGACTAGACTATGGACTAGACTATGGACTGGACTATGGACTAAACTATGGACTAGACTAGGGACTAGACTATTGACTAGACTATGGACTAGACTAGGGACTAGACTATTGACTAGACTATGGACTAGACAATGGACTGGAGTATGGACTAGACTACGGACCAGACCATGGACTAGGCTATGAACTAGACTCTGGACTAGTATATGAACTGGACTTTGGACTAGACTATGGAGTAGATTATAGACTGGACTTTCGACCAGGCTATGAACTAGATTATGACTAGACTATGACTAGACTATGACTAGACTATGACTAGACTATGACTAGACTATGACTAGACTATGACTAGACTATGACTAGACTATGACTAGACTATGACTAGACTATGACTAGACTATGACTAGACTATGACTAGACTATGACTAGACTATGACTAGACTATGACTAGACTATGACTAGACTATGACTAGACTATGACTAGACTATGACTAGACTATGACTAGACTATGACTAGACTATGACTAGACTATGACTAGACTATGACTAGACTATGACTAGACTATGACTAGACTATGACTAGACTATGACTAGACTATGACTAGACTATGACTAGACTATGACTAGACTATGACTAGACTATGACTAGACTATGACTAGACTATGACTAGACTATGACTAGACTATGACTAGACTATGACTAGACTATGACTAGACTATGACTAGACTATGACTAGACTATGACTAGACTATGACTAGACTATGACTAGACTATCACTAGACTATCACTAGACTATCACTAGACTATCACTAGACTATCACTAGACTATCACTAGACTATCACTAGACTATCACTAGACTATGACTAGACTATGACTAGACTATCACTAGACTATGACTAGACTATCACTAGACTATCACTAGACTATCACTAGACTATCACTAGACTATGACTAGACTATGACTAGACTATGACTAGACTATGACTAGACTATCACTAGACTATGACTATTGATCTAATCTATGATCTATGATGAATAGACTATGACTATGGATCTAAACATTAGTCCATTATTTCTAATATTCTTCAGAATGATACATGAAATTTTTAAACAAAAATTCGTTGATTTAACCCACTGTGCTGTATATCATATACAACCACATTAAAAAATAACTTTCACTTATATGCATTTTATACTTTGTCCATTTACAACTCTCATTTGTGCACAAAAAGGGAAATGAAAAAAGCTTCTAAAACTACAATACACACATAAAAAAGGAAATGATAGCAACAAGTTTTGGGGTGGTGTTTTGTTTATCATCTCTTTCCTTTAACGTTTTTTTTTTTTATAATAAATATTTTTTATTGAATAAAAACATTGCAATTTAAATATTATTTCAACATAAACCGGATTTCCCGTATTCTAAAGAATAACAAAAAACAAAACAATAACAAAATAATTGTTTTATTATTAGTAATGTTTTTCCAAACTAATTTGATTATATTAATAAGAGCATTTTAGCTTGAAATGTATTTTTTTTAATTTTTTTCAAACAGGAACCAATAAAATACGTTAATTCATAATTGAATTAATTTTGTTGTATATATTATTTAATAGAAATGTTTTTATAGTTTCAGCTACACCGGGTCCTGCGATTGAACTTAATTGGAATTTGTCTACGGTTAATGACAATTTGAATTAACACAATTGATGCTATTTGCAACTACTAAATCACCCTTGACTTATACCAAATTGGGACTACTCTATGGCCAGCAACCATGATGCTCTTGATTTTCATATTTAATGACAATAACAGATATCGTGTTCTGGTTTAATTTTATTTTTTTTTTAAATTTATATTCCATAATTTAATCAATAATTTCGTCATTGCATATTTTGCTATTCACGTAAATCGTTATTAAATTTAAAATAATAGAATTGTTTTTAAATTAAATGGAAAAAATTAATGTTTAATAAAGCATGAAAGTGCTGGTAGTGTAGCGTATGAGTGACATTTTCATTGAATATTTTATTCAACAATTATTTATTAATCATACGTTATTAAGCAATCAAGTATTTTTTATTTTTACATGACAATTTGTTTCAATTTAATGGCAGATTGAAATAAATGGAATTGTTTTAATAAAATTTTAAAACATATATTGCATTGGAAAACAAAATTAGGGAATAATTATTAAAAATTGTAGAATCTATAAATACTTAGTTACACAAAAAATCATAAAATTGTTAAAATATTTACTTAATCTGTAATGTTACTTTGCTTACGCCACAGCAAGAATTTTTCATGTTTTCTATTTATTTTATGTTTAAAAGAGAAAAATATTTATTATTTTCTTCCCTTCTGCAATATTTTGCAACAACCCCTTTAAACAGTATTGTGGTTTTAATAATAAAATCAGCATAACAAAATTTATTAATAATATCTATGTATGTAGATAAGAAAATTAAATTTCTTGAAACTGAATCTCAAAAACCATCAACGTATAAACTAACAGTTTTATGTCGTTTAACATCACCATAAATTTTGAGAAAATTACTTTGAAATAAAACGCTGAAATGAGTAAATCGTCATCAATCGAAATTGTAAAAGTTGTCAAAAGGGGGCTGTGAAACAGACATAGGTTATACACCTTAAGGTACGATTATTTAATTTTTAACGAGAAAGATAACGTGACCCCTTCAAATATCGTTGATGTTTTAATTTTAGAACGATTTAATAATTTGTTTCCTCATTATTTGCTGTTAGAAAAATCATTACAAAATTCAGAAAACGATTTAATTACGTCTTTTTTGTCAAATATTTGTGAATGCATCTGTAGTTAGTTAGTTAGTTAGTTAGTTAGTTAGTAGTTAGTAGTTAGTTAGTTAGTTAGTTAGTTAGTAGTTAGTTAGTTAGTTAGTTAGTTAGTTAGTTAGTTAGTTAGTTAGTTAGTTAGTTAGTTAGTTAGTTAGTTAGTTAGTTAGTAGTTAGTTAGTTAGTTAGTTAGTTAGTTAGTTAGTTAGTTAGTTAGTTAGTTAGTTAGTTAGTTAGTTAGTTAGTTAGTTAGTTAGTTAGTTAGTTAGTTAGTTAGTTAGTTAGTTAGTTAGTTAGTTAGTTAGTTAGTTAGTTAGTAGTTAGTTAGTTAGTTAGTTAGTTAGTAGTTAGTTAGTTAGGTAGTTAGTTAGTTAGTTAGTTAGTTAGTTAGTTAGTTAGGTAGTTAGTAGTTAGTTAGTTAGTTAGTTAGTTAGTTAGTTAGTTAGCTAGTTAGTTAGTAGTTAGTTAGTTAGTAGTTAGTAGTTAGTTAGTTAGTTAGTTAGTTAGTTAGTAGTTAGTTAGTTAGTTAGTTAGTGTTAGTTAGTTAGTTAGTTAGTTAGTTAGTTAGTTAGTTAGTAGTTAGTTAGTTAGTTAGTTAGTTAGTTAGTTAGTTAGTTAGTTAGTAGTTAGTTAGTTAGTTAGTTAGTTAGTTAGTTAGTTAGTTAGTTAGTTAGTTAGTTAGTTAGTTAGTTAGTTAGTTAGTTAGTTAGTTAGTAGTTAGTTAGTTAGTTAGTTAGTTAGTTAGTAGTTAGTTAGTTAGTTAGTTAGTTAGTTAGTTAGTTAGTTAGTTAGTTAGTTAGTTAGTTAGTTAGTTAGTTAGTTAGTTAGTAGTTAGTTAGTTAGTTAGTTAGTTAGTTAGTTAGTTAGTTAGTTAGTTAGTTAGTTAGTTAGTTAGTTAGTTAGTTAGTTAGTTAGTTAGTTAGTTAGTTAGTTAGTTAGTTAGTTAGTTAGTTAGTAGTTAGTTAGTTAGTTAGTTAGTTAGTTAGTTAGTTAGTTAGTTAGTTAGTTAGTTAGTTAGTTAGTTAGTTAGTTAGTTAGTTAGTTAGTTAGTTAGTTAGTTAGTTAGTTAGTTAGTTAGTTAGTTAGTTAGTTAGTTAGTTAGTTAGTTAGTTAGTTAGTAGTTAGTTAGTTAGTTAGTTAGTTAGTAGTTAGTTAGTTAGTTAGTTAGTTAGTTAGTTAGTTAGTTAGTTAGTTAGTTAGTTAGTAGTTAGTTAGTTAGTTAGTTAGTTAGTTAGTTAGTTAGTTAGTTAGTTAGTTAGTAGTTAGTTAGTTAGTTAGTTAGTTAGTTAGTTAGTTAGTTAGTTAGTTAGTTAGTTAGTTAGTTAGTTAGTTAGTTAGTTAGTAGTTAGTTAGTTAGTTAGTTAGTTAGTTAGTTAGTTAGTTAGTTAGTTAGTTAGTTAGTAGTTAGTTAGTTAGTTAGTTAGTTAGTTAGTTAGTTAGTTAGTTAGTTAGTTAGTTAGTTAGTTAGTTAGTTAGTTAGTTAGTTAGTTAGTTAGTTAGTTAGTAGTTAGTTAGTTAGTAGTTAGTTAGTTAGTTAGTTAGTTAGTTAGTTAGTTAGTTAGTTAGTTAGTTAGTTAGTTAGTTAGTTAGTAGTTAGTTAGTTAGTTAGTTAGTTAGTTAGTTAGTTAGTTAGTAGTTAGTTAGTTAGTTAGTTAGTTAGTTAGTTAGTTAGTAGTTAGTTAGTTAGTTAGTTAGTTAGTTAGTTAGTTAGTTAGTTAGAAAATTAGAAAATTAGAAAATTACACATTTCTCCAAAAAACTATTTACTATTTTCACCTTCATATTGTCCCTTTTTTCCATAACCCTCTTCATTCATAACATAACCACAAAATAACGATGTGTAGAGTAAACAATTTCTTGAATAATTAATAACACTCATACGTCATGCTGTATGCATTGGTATGCGTATGATTAACAGCAGCAACAATAGTCTGTTGAAATGTTCAAATTTGTAAGATGAGATGCAACATTGTTTAAACAGTGATGATAAATAAAAAATAACCAATTTTTGCAAACAAATTTAAGAAATCATCTCTGACCCAAAAATTTTAGATATTTTTACAGTTCAACTTTAGTCAAAGACATGGGATGTCTATGGACTAAATCGAGCTTTATTTTTATTCTCTTTTTACCTCTTAAGGTTTTAAACGTCTTTCTCTGATTTCATATTAGCATCGTTGGAGCACTATACCAAAGGGGCTTTGAACTCAAATAGTTTCGTACATTAACCGTGACAAAATGTACCCACCGTATGTGTTTTGCGATATGCAATTGTGTGTAAATATATGTGAGAATATTTGCACTGGATGAAATATAATTTGTATTTATGAATATACATTGTAATCCTTCCTATGGTAAGGTATGAGTAAATATATAATATATGTATACACATACATGAAGGTATTTGTGTTAATTTCTGCGCTACCCAGCAGTTCTTTATAGAATATTCTTTTTTAAATGTCTGACATCAATTCTTACTGAAGTATTCTTATATAATTAAGAATAAAAATTAATTTGGTAACACGAAGTTCAGTATGATAAGTACCTCCCAGTAATTCTGTATTACTGGTGTAATCTATAATTAGAGACAGTCTCTGCATACTGCAGGGTATTAACACTTAGTTTTCACGTATGTATGTGAGTAAAGGCCAGCGCCGAACGAATTCTCGTGTTGTTTGGCAATGAATACACACAAAAAATTCATTAAAATTCAAAACATGACTTTCTTGCTTAAAGGATGTAAATTATTTCACACTTATATTCACATACACATACAGCCCAGCAGATTTCGAAAAAGTCAAACCTCACACAAACTCTTCAATTTTTTGTATGACATCAATAAGAAATAGTAATTGAATTCGCATACAGATTAAACTACAATAAAATAGTTAATTGACAGTATTTGGATACCTAAGAGTCCCCAAGTAAACTAACCGGAAGGCAATGGTAAATCACCGAACTGTTGGGTTTTAGTATACATACATATTGAACAATAATACTACAATCCACAAATGTATATAAAAAACACTGCCTTATTTTTACTGCTTTTAGACTGACTGTGATAGATAGAATACAAAAATATAAAAAGGTTTATTTATTTTCATACTTTTATGTATGTATAAGAGTAATTATCCTTATAGCCAATTGAAAAAATTTCCCAGGTAAAGCTTTAAAACAAAAAAGGTGCTGGAGCAAGTTATTTATCCCACAGGCCAATTTGACTTTTAATTTCCCAAAGGGTATTTTAAGGGCTTTATCTTTATTAGCGCAAAAAAACAGTGTAGTAGTATTGGTAAAGAAGCTCGCCTACAAAACGTTGATAATGTACGAATTAAAATTAAACAGAAATATTAATAAAAACAACACAGAAACGACAATAAAATATTAAAACAAATACATTCAGCTAATAAGAAAACAACTTTAACAAGTCCTTATAAGAACGTCAAAACCTAAATAAATGTTCTACTGGGAGTAAGAGGAATTGTCTCAAATCATCAATATATGATCCATTTAGCCCTAAACTAGCTTCAATAGAAACCCTAATTTATTTCCAAATAAGCTTCAAACGGTAATTCCTTGTAAACTTTTTTTTTAACAAAAATTTTTTTTTAAAGTTCCCCTCTATATAAACCTATAAACCTTTTAATCGTTACTCCAAATATTCCCTTAAAGTTAAAACAATATAAATAGTTGTATCCACTAAAATTACATCAGTCTTATTTAACTTGACTTTCGTTTAACAAAAAAGTTAAATTACATTTTTACAACAGCAACGACAACAACAACACCAACGACTGTAAATAAACATTAATCATTCCAACTGTCAAAGTGGAGGTGTTAACAGTTCAGGGTTTTGCGATAAAAAGGTAACTTGAAAAAAAAATCGCAATACAAAATAAACTTAGACGTTAAAGAAATTAAATAAAGTGGCAAAGATAAAAAACATATTTAAAATAAGCAGAAGAGAAGCTAAACAATAAAGTGTGAACGCTTGAGCTTAGAAAGCCAAAAGAGCTTAATAGAAATGGAAAACGAGAAAGCTATTATGGCCAATGCAAACATAGCTTTTAAGCTCCAGGCTAAAATGTGTTTGAAATTAAAAGGCGCTTTAAACGAAACATATTTTTTGTTCGAAATTTCCTAGTTCTAGTTCAGTTCTGGTTCAGTTCTAGTTCAGTTCTAGTTCAGTTCTAGTTCAGTTCTAGTTCAGTTCTAGTTCAGTTCTAGTTCAGTTTTCAGTTCTAGTTCAGTTCTAGTTCAGTTCTAGTTCAGTTCTAGTTCAGTTCTAGTTCAGTTTAGTTCAGTTCTAGTTCAGTTCTAGTTCAGTTCTAGTTCAGTTCTAGTTCAGTTCTAGTTCAGTTCTAGTTCAGTTCTAGTTCAGTCTAGTTCAGTTCTAGTTCAGTTCTAGTTCAGTCTAGTTCAGTTCTAGTCAGTTCTAGTTCAGTTCTAGTTCAGTTCTAGTTCAGTTCTAGTCAGTTCTAGTTCAGTTCTAGTTCAGTTCTAGTTCAGTTCTAGTTCAGTTCTAGTTCAGTTCTAGTTCAGTTCTAGTTCAGTTCTAGTTCATTCTAGTTCAGTTCTAGTTCAGTTCTAGTTCAGTTCTAGTTCAGTTCTAGTTCAGTTCTAGTTCAGTTCTAGTTCAGTTCTAGTTCAGTTCTAGTTCAGTTCTAGTTCAGTTCTAGTTCAGTTCTAGTTCAGTTCTAGTTCAGTTCTAGTTCAGTTCTAGTTCAGTTCTAGTTCAGTTCTAGTTCAGTTCTAGTTCAGTTCTAGTTCAGTTCTAGTTCAGTTCTAGTTCAGTTCTAGTTCAGTTCTAGTTCAGTTCTAGTTCAGTTCTAGTTCAGTTCTAGTTCAGTTCTAGTTCAGTTCTAGTTCAGTTCTAGTTCAGTTCTAGTTCAGTTCTAGTTCAGTTCTAGTTCAGTTCTAGTTCAGTTCTAGTTCAGTTCTAGTTCAGTTCTAGTTCAGTTCTAGTTCAGTTCTAGTTCAGTTCTAGTTCAGTTCTAGTTCAGTTCTAGTTCAGTTCTAGTTCAGTTCTAGTTCAGTTCTAGTTCAGTTCTAGTTCAGTTCTAGTTCAGTTCTAGTTCAGTTCTAGTTCAGTTCTAGTTCAGTTCTAGTTCAGTTCTAGTTCAGTTCTAGTTCAGTTCTAGTTCAGTTCTAGTTCAGTTCTAGTCAGTTCTAGTTCAGTTCTAGTATCAGTTCTCGTCAGTTCTAGTCAGTCTAGTTCCAGTTCTAGTTCAGTTCTAGTTCAGTTCTAGTTAGTTCTAGTTCAGTTCTAGTTCAGTTCTAGTTCAGTTCTAGTTCAGTCTAGTTCAGTTCTAGTTCAGTTCTAGTTTCAGTTCTAGTTCAGTTCTAGTTCAGTTCTAGTTCAGTTCTGTTCAGTTCTAGTTCAGTCTAGTTCAGTTCTAGTTCAGTTCTAGTTCAGTTCTAGTTCAGTTCTAGTTAGTTCTAGTTCAGTTCTAGTTCAGTTCTAGTTCAGTTCTAGTTCAGTTCTAGTTCCAGTTCTAGTTCAGTTCTAGTTCAGTTCTAGTTCAGTTCTAGTTTCAGTTTCTAGTTCAGTTCTAGTTCAGTTCTAGTTCTAAGTTCTAGTTCGTTCTAGTTCAGTTCTAGTGTGCTTTTTAGCAATTTAAAGGACTAAAATTTAGTTACAACTTTCAGTTTAATACACATTATCCACCTATTTTCTCTTTATTCTATTATATATTAATATTGGTCCTAGTTTTCACTCAACTGTGATATCCCCTAATTTAAATACGATTTCACTACTTCCTTTTAGTTTTACTTAAAAGACTTTTAAGCAGTATTTTGCTTAAATAAAGCTAAAGAAATTGTTAAAAAACTAAACAAAAGCATAAATAGATAAAAATACTCAAACACATTTAAAACAAGTCCCTAAATCTACTCCTTATTTACTCGTACAAATAGTTAAAAGAAAACAGCTGCTGAAAAAAATATTTTTTTTTTCTACTTTTAAACTAAAGAGCATGTCTTTTAAAATTCAAAACTAATGTTATTTTAACACTCATCATATTCAACACTCATATGAAGAGCTGAGAACTAGGGGAAAAAAATGTTACGAAAAAAAACTTACAGACAACAAGGACGTCTTAAAAGGAACCTAAAGAAGTAAAAACTATAAAGCAAACCTATTATGTTAAAAAGTTATTTTGAATACCTTTTAAGAATAATATTCCTTATTTTTATTCACTTTTATATCATTATAATGTTTTAGTAGTTTTATATCATTATAGTGTCATCTCCTCAAAGGACATTTTAGTAGCTAAAAATAAATATAAAACAATATGTTTTATGTTTTAAATATAATAAATGACGTTCCTCATATAGTCGTGGCAATTGTTCTATGAGTCCTTTTTCTGCACTTCTTACAGTTAAGTTTGTTTCTTTGTAGAAATTCTGAAATATTTGTTGTAAAAATTTGTATTAATACACACATACATTTGTTCTATATAATTTTTCTTTTCCGTTTATTTTTTTACTTTTATGAAAAACTCACTCATCACCAACACCATCAACAACAACCTTTATAGTAACAACAACAACCATCTTGCCTTCATTGTCATCGTCGCCGTCATCATCATCATCCATGTTCATCTTTTTAACATGAAATGAATGTGAAAAGGACATACACACTTTTGACAAATTGCACAAGTGTTAGTTAGTTCCCTTGTTGCAAATGTGTGTTGCCTGTCTGTGTGTATATGTATGTATACAGGTCCACATCCAGCAGTTTAACATGGACGAATGTATCCTGTTTTATATTTTTGTACAAAACAAAATTGATTTTAAAATATTAAATTTGTATTGAAAATTTTAGATTTAAATAACTTCCTGTTTAGATATTTTTCTTAAATGTATTTTTTTGGGCACAGTCACTTTGAAAAGCCGGGTTTATAGTATATATAACGTTCATATCCTTTAAAAAATACAATAAAAACAAACTTAATATTACTTTAAAAATTATAAACGATACTTGCACTCATAAAAAAAACGCAATAAAAATGCAAAGAGACACATTTCTATAAGAAGTACTTTCATACATTCATTTGGAAAAGTAGAGCAAGAACATGAAGACGATCAGTAAGACATCCATAACCAGTCTAATAGGAAAAACAAGTGAACAAATATAAAGTAAGACACTTTAACACCGTTTTTTTTTTTTTTTTTTGTCATTTATCTTTAAAATGTCAGTTTAAAATGAATGATACACGTGAATACTTTCGTTGAATTTAAAAAGGACACTGTTAAAGTAAAATTCAGTGCAAATTATAAATGATACTCTTTCATTTGTAGCCTTTTCCAAAATGTTGACAAAAAGGCAATAGGAAAGAAAAATGAAGTAGATACATACATTTACATACAACGAATGGAATAGTAAGACTATTTCCTTAACTACTGACACACTGACATAGAGCAGAACTAAAAAACTGGATATAAAATCCAATTTAACACAGCACGAGTGGCCCTCCTAAGAAGTACTATAGAAGAACACATCACACACAAGTCGAACACTTTCAAAGCGATTTTTCGCCTTCTATTCTAAATAAATTTGTCAGTTCTAGCACAGTTTTAGTGAAGTTCTAGTTCAGTTCTAGTTCAGTTCTAGTTCAGTTCTAGTTCAGTTCTAGTTCAGTTCTAGTTCAGTTCTAGTTCAGTTCTAGTTCAGTTCTAGTTCGGTTCTAGTTCAGTTCTAGTTCAGTTCTACTTCAGTTCTAGTTCAGTTCTAGTTCAGTTCTAGTTCAGTTCTATTTCAGTTCTAGTTCAGTTCTAGTTCAGTTCTAGTTCAGTTCTAGTTCAGTTCTAGTTCAGTTCTAGTTCAGTTCTAGTTCAGTTCTAGTTCAGTTCTACTTCAGTTCTAGTTCAGTTCTAGTTCAGTTCTAGTTCAGTTCTAGTTCAGTTCTAGTTCAGTTCTAGTTCAGTTCTAGTTCAGTTCTAGTTCAGTTCTAGTTCAGTTCTAGTTCAGTTCTAGTTCAGTTCTAGTTCAGTTCTAGTTCAGTTCTAGTTCAGTTCTAGTTCAGTTCTAGTTCAGTTCTAGTTCAGTTCTAGTTCAGTTCTAGTTCAGTTCTAGTTCAGTTCTAGTTCAGTTCTAGTTCAGTTCTAGTTCAGTTCTAGTTCAGTTCTAGTTCAGTTCTAGTTCAGTTCTAGTTCAGTTCTAGTTCAGTTCTAGTTCAGTTCTAGTTCAGTTCTAGTTCAGTTCTAGTTCAGTTCTAGTTCAGTTCTGTTCAGTTCTAGTTCAGTTCTAGTTCAGTTCTAGTTTCAGTTCTAGTTCAGTTCTAGTTCAGTTTCTAGTTCAGTTCTAGTTCAGTTCTAGTTCAGTTCTAGTTCTAGTTCAGTTCTAGTTCAGTTCTAGTTTCAGTTCTAGTTCAGTTCTAGTTCAGTTCTAGTTCAGTTCTAGTTCAGTTCTAGTCAGTTCTAGTTCAGTTCTAGTTCAGTTCTAGTTCAGTTCTAGTTCAGTTCTAGTTCGGTTCTAGTTCAGTTCTAGTTCAGTCTAGTTCAGTTCTAGTTCTAGTTCAGTTCTAGTTCAGTTCTAGTTCTAGTTCAGTTCTAGTTCAGTTCTAGTTCAGTTCTAGTTCAGTTCTAGTTCAGTTCTAGTTCAGTTCTATTTCAGTTCTAGTTCAGTTCTAGTTCATTTCTAGTACAGTTCTAGTTTAGTTCTAGTTCAGTTCTAGTTCAGTCCTAGTTCAGTTCTAGTTCAGTTCTATTCAGTTCTAGTTCAGTTCTAGTTCAGTTCTAGTTCAGTTCTAGTTCAGTTCTAGTTCAGTTCTAGTTCAGTTCTAGTTCAGTTCTAGTTCAGTTCTAGTTCAGTTCTAGTTCAGTTCTAGTTCAGTTCTAGTTCAGTTCTAGTTCAGTTCTAGTTTAGTTCTAGTTCAGTTCTAGTTTAGTTCTAGTTCAGTTCTAGTTCAGTTCTAGTTCAGTTCTAGTTCAGTTCTAGTTCAGTTCTAGTTCAGTTCTAGTTCAGTTCTAGTACAGTTCTAGTTCACTTCTAGTTCAGTTCTAGTTCAGTTCTAGTTCAGTTCTAGTTCAGTTCTAGTTCAGTTCTAGTTCAGTTCTAGTTCAGTTCTAGTTCAGTTCTAGTTCAGTTCTAGTTCAGTTCTAGTTCGAGTTCCGTCAGTTTCAACTAAATCATCGTTTCTATTCATGACTCCCCTTCCACACAATCTTTAAAACCAAACGATTTTGGCCGACATTTAACTAGTATGTAAAATTCGCTAAGCAAAACCAAAATACATGTGTACAAAAAAAAATAAACATAAAAATTCTTTATCATTAATATCAAGTGCAAACTCCATAAAATAAAACCATCAAGGCATCAACAGCTGGCACAAATTACTATACATCATTGTAAGCAAAGACCAAAAACATCATCATGGAGTTTCTCAAACATTTTACGAAATTTATCCCTTTTAGTTAAAGTGTCTAAAAGAGGTTTTTCGCTTTTTATTGATGAATAACAAGCCGCTCATTTACTTGCCTTTGAAAAAATATACTCTCACACAGAAGTATACAAAAAGCATACATGTCGATGACATTTTCCATACAGACACAAATACCAAGTCATACAGTTTAAAAAGGACACAACATGCTTGCACCTAAAGACTGAGCTTAAACAACAAACACACTTGTAGTCATACAATTTTTCAATCCTACAGACAGGATGTGAGATAGTGGCAAACGCAAAAACATGATTGGACATGCAACAAATTAGTAGACATATAGCAGGAAATGTGAAAAATACATACGCACACACACACATCAACATTTGAAGTGAATTTGTGTGTGAAAAAAGGCTTGAAAGGAAACCATGAAATATCAAAAAGTAGAAATTATAAGTTGTGGGTGCGTTAGCATACAAATATACACTCACCTACGCTTACAAAATACCACAATTCGTTATTAACAAACCAATGGATGACGTCGACTCGACATCAACAAGAAACCGAGAAATAATAAAAGTCAGTAAATGTCAATTGCCTTGAGACTCCTGGTTTCAGTATTAAAAATTGTTTCGCCCGTTAACGTTTCATGAAAAAAATGTATGGCAATATGTATGTATATGTATGGCTGTAAGTTTGTGTATATCTACATATCTATGGCTCTGTATCTTTAAAGCTATCTGTTTGTCTGGTCTCTATGACTATTAGTTGGTTGGCTGATTGGTTAGACGTTGGACATGAAAAATGCCTTTTAGCATAAAAGTCTGAATAAAACGTATGAAAGAACTGAAGCTGGGTGACAAACACTCAACATGAGTGTTTTTGTAGGTGTTAGTACGAAAGTAAGTTGGTATGGATTTTAATGAAGATCCCTGCAGTTTTGAGATAAGTCTAGTCTATAGTCTAGTCTATAGTTCAGTTCTAGTTCAGTTCTAGTTCAGTTCTAGTTCAGTTCTAGTTCAGTTCTAGTTCAGTTCTAGTTCAGTTCTAGTTCAGTTCTAGTTCAGTTCTAGTTCAGTTCTAGTTCAGTTCTAGTTCAGTTCTAGTTCAGTTCTAGTTCAGTTCTAGTTCAGTTCTAGTTCAGTTCTAGTTTAGTTCTAGTTCAGTTCTAGTTCAGTTCTAGTTCAGTTCTAGTTCAGTTCTAGTTCAGTTCTAGTTCAGTTCTAGTTCAGTTCTAGTTCAGTTCTAGTTCAGTTCTAGTTCAGTTCTAGTTCAGTTCTAGTTCAGTTCTAGTTCAGTTCTAGTTCAGTTCTAGTTCAGTTCTAGTTCAGTTCTAGTTCAGTTCTAGTTCAGTTCTAGTTCAGTTCTAGTTCAGTTCTAGTTCAGTTCTAGTTCAGTCTAGTTAAGATCCCTGCAGTTTGAGATAGTCTAGTCTATAGTCTAGTCTATAGTCTAGTCTATAGTCTAGTCTATAGTCTAGTCTATAGTCTAGTCTATAGTCTAGTCTATAGTCTAGTCTATAGTCTAGTCTATAGTCTAGTCTATAGTCTAGTCTATAGTCTAGTCTATAGTCTAGTCTATAGTCTAGTCTATAGTCTAGTCTATAGTCTAGTCTATAGTCTAGTCTATAGTCTAGTCTATAGTCTAGTCTATAGTCTAGTCTATAGTCTAGTCTATAGTCTAGTCTATAGTCTAGTCTATAGTCTAGTCTATAGTCTAGTCTATAGTCTAGTCTATAGTCTAGTCTATAGTCTAGTCTATAGTCTAGTCTATAGTCTAGTCTATAGTCTAGTCTATAGTCTAGTCTATAGTCTAGTCTATAGTCTAGTCTATAGTCTAGTCTATAGGTCTAGTCTATAGTCTAGTCTATAGTCTAGTCTATAGTCTAGTCTATAGTCTAGTCTATAGTCTAGTCTATAGTCTAGTCTATAGTCTAGTCTATAGTCTAGTCTATAGTCTAGTCTATAGTCTAGTCTATAGTCTAGTCTATAGTCTAGTCTATAGTCTAGTCTAAGTCTAGTAGTCTATCAGTCTAGTCTATAGTCTAGTCTATAGTCTAGTCTATAGTCTAGTCTATATAGTATAGTCTATAGTCTAGTCTATAGTCTAGTCTATAGTCTAGTCTATAGTCTAGTCTATAGTCTAGTCTAGTCTAGTCTAGTCTATAGTCTAGTCTATAGTCTAGTCTATAGTCTAGTCTATAGTCTAGTCTATAGTCTAGTCTATAGTCTAGTCTATAGTCTAGTCTATAGTCTAGTCTATAGTCTAGTCTATAGTAGTCTATAGTCTAGTCTATAGTCTAGTCTATAGTCTAGTCTATAGTCTAGTCTATAGTCTAGTCTATAGTCTAGTCTATAGTCTAGTCTATATAGTCTAGTAGTCTAGTCTATAGTCTAGTCTATAGTCTAGTCTATAGTCTAGTCTATAGTCTAGTCTATAGTCTAGTCTATAGTCTAGTCTATCGTCTAGTCTATAGTCTAGTCTTAGTCTAGTCTATAGTCTAGTCTATAGTCTAGTCTATAGTCTAGTCCTATAGTCCTAGCTATAGTCCGAGTCTATAGTCTAGTCCTATAGTCTAGTCTATAGTCTAGTCCTTAGTCCTAGTCTATAGTCTAGTCTATCGTCTCGTCTATAGTCTAGTCTATAGTCTAGTCTATAGTCTAGTCTATAGTCTAGTCTATAGTCTAGTCTATAGTCTAGTCTATAGTCTAGTCTATAGTCTAGTCTATAGTCTAGTCTATAGTCTAGTCTATAGTCTATCTAGTCTATAGTCTAGTCATATGTCTAGTCTATAGTCCTAGTCTATAGTCTAGTCTAGAGTCTAAGTCTATAGTCTAGTCCTATAGTCTAGTCCTATAGTCTAGTCTATAGTCTAGTCTATAGTCTAGTCTATAGTCTATCTATAGTATAGTCTAGTCTATAGTCCCGAGTCCTAGTCTTATCTAGTCTAGTCTATAGTCTAGTCTATAGTCAGTCTAGTCTATAGTCTAGTCTATTAGTCTAGTCTATAGTCTAGTCTATAGTCTAGTCTATAGTCTAGTCTATAGTCTAGTCTATAGTCTAGTCTATAGTCTAGTCTATAGTCTAGTCTATAGTCTAGTCTATAGTCTAGTCTATAGTCTAGTCTATAGTCTAGTCTATAGTCTAGTCTATAGTCTAGTCTATAGTCTAGTCTATAGTCTAGTCTATAGTCTAGTCTATAGTCTAGTCTATAGTCTAGTCTATAGTCTAGTCTATAGTCTAGTCTATAGTCTAGTCTATAGTCTAGTCTATAGTCTAGTCTATAGTCTAGTCTATAGTCTAGTCTATAGTCTAGTCTATAGTCTAGTCTATAGTCTAGTCTATAGTCTAGTCTATAGTCTAATCTATAGTCTAGTCTATAGTCTAGTCTATAGTCTAGTCTATAGTCTAGTCTATAGTCTAGTCTATAGTCTATCTATAGTCTAGTCTAGTCTATAGTCTAGTCTAGTCTATAGTCTAGTCTAGTCTAGTCTATAGTCTAGTCTATAGTCTAGTCTATAGTCTAGTCTATAGTCTAGTCTATAGTCTAGTCTATAGTCTAGTCTATAGTCTAGTCTATAGTCTAGTCTATAGTCTAGTCTATAGTCTAGTCTAGTCTATAGTCTAGTCTAGTCTATAGTCTAGTCTAGTCTATAGTCTAGTCTAGTCTATAGTCTAGTCTAGTCTATAGTCTAGTCTATAGTCTAGTCTATAGTCTAGTCTATAGTCTAGTCTATAGTCTAGTCTATAGTCTAGTCTATAGTCTAGTCTATAGTCTAGTCTATAGTCTAGTCTATAGTCTAGTCTATAGTCTAGTCTATAGTCTAGTCTATAGTCTAGTCTATAGTCTAGTCTATAGTCTAGTCTATAGTCTAGTCTAGTCTATAGTCTAGTCTAGTCTAGTCTAGTCTATAGTCTAGTCTATAGTCTAGTCTATGTCTAGTCTATAGTCTAGTCTAGTCTAGTCTATAGTCAGTCTATAGTCTAGTCTATAGTCTAGTCTATAGTCTAGTCTAGTAGTCTAGTCTATAGTCTAGTCTATAGTAGTCTATAGTCTAGTCTATAGTCTAGTCTAGTCTATGTCTAGTCTAGTCTAGTCTAGCTATTAGTTCAGTCTATAGTCTAGTCTATAGTCTAGTCTATAGTCTAGTCTATAGTCTAGTCTATAGTCTAGTCTATAGTTAGTCTATAGTCTAGTCTATAGTCTAGTCTATAGTCTAGTCTATAGTCTAGTCTATAGTCTAGTCTCTAGTTAGTCTAGTCTAGTCTATAGTCTAGTCTATAGTCTAGTCTATAGTCTAGTCTATAGTCTAGTCTATAGTCTAGTCTATAGTCTAGTTCTATCGTCTAGTCTATAGTCTAGTCTATAGTCTAGTCTATAGTCTAGTCTATAGTCTAGTCTATAGTCTAGTCTATAGTCTAGTCTATAGTCTAGTCTATAGTCTAGTCTATAGTCTAGTCTATAGTCTAGTCTATAGGTCTAGTCTATAGTCTAGTCTATAGTCTAGTCTATAGTCTAGTCTATAGTCTAGTCTATAGTCTAGTCTATAGTCTAGTCTATAGTCTAGTCTATAGTCTAGTCTATAGTCTAGTCTATAGTCTAGTCTATAGTCTAGTCTATAGTCAACCTTCTTCTGTAGACCTAAAACAGTCGTAAACTTGCCTTACTCGTAATTCATCTTATTGCTTTTATTAGACTGTATTTCTTTTTTAAACATTAGTTTCTAGGGTATTCCTAATTAGGCTCACTCTTAGTTCCGTCCATGGTCCCACATTAGCCAAGGTTACAGGTCCTTTCATAATTCAAATTTTCTTTAATTAAACGTGCTTTTATAGTTAGTCGCAGTTTCTTTTATAGTTAGTCCTAAATTTTTTAACTCTCGCTATAGTTTGTTAGCATTTAATTCAACTGCAGTTCCTTTAACAACCTTTCCTATAATGCCCTAACTTCCTCACAATGGCCTACATTTCCATAAAATACTTGTGCCACAAACAAATTAAAGATAGAAGTTTATGGATAGAAAACCAAAACTAAAGAATCAAGTGTAATTTATTTGTCCTTAGATATGAGAACGAGAAAAAAGGAATCAAAGTATTAAAAATGACACAAAGTATGTGAGGAGTGAGTGGGGAAATGTACACCATGTACAGTGGAATGAAGGTGGAAATGTGTGTGTAATCATTTGAAAAAAATAATGAATGGTTTTGCAAACATTGACGTTTTAACTCTAGCATGTGTAAGAGAGACACACTTTTTTATGCCTGACAACTAAACGTAAGCAGGAAAAGGAAATAGTAGAGTAGGTGGTCATACTCTACACTGTGTAAGTGTGTGTGTGTGTTTGAGGAAGTGGTCGTGGTTGTAGCAATTTATAGGAAGGTAGTGTGTGTGTCTATATAAACGTTAATAAAAGGATGTAGATAATAACCAGTTCATAAGACGTGCCATAGATTATGGAGCTTCAAGGATAATGGCATGTCTCATGCTGCTTATACTGCCTCGTGTATATTTAAAGGTATGCACAGTATTAAAATGGGGAGAAACGGCTTAAACACGTACACATACGAACGTACGTAAGTCTTATACGGTGATATAATTTAATAGAATATTTAATTACTACAATAGCGAACAGGTAAATACGTAAACAAGTCATGTTTTTCGTCCTTTAGATTTAACGGTTGAATAAATTTCATAACTTGGAGCAAGTGAAAGAAACTTTGAGCGTTAACTAAAACATTTATCTTCATTTAGTGTAAACTATTTGAAAGGGATATTTTGATTTAAAAGCTTAGTAGAGCAGCTTGCATAGTTACTAAAACAATTGACCTTTAAACTCTTTTAAATCAGTACAAATTTTAAACTTTTAAGTAGTTGATCCTTAAATTATAACCTGATTTACTTATTTATTTCGATATGCTGGAAGAATCCTTAATATTTCCTCCTTAAAACCCACACATCTGCCACTTGAGTGTAAATGTGTAAATTTATTTTAGTTTTGCAAAAACTCAATTTGGTTAAATATTCTTTTGAGGCTTGTTTCCTTGTTTTTTTGTGGCAACAACTGCAAATGCAGTTTTATGTGTCTGTCTGCCAATCTGTGTGTGTGTATGTGTATTTAGTTACAAAATTTGTGGCAACTATATTTGTTGCTGCTGCTCTTATTGCTATTACTGTTCCATGCTGTTTAGATCCTTTCTGTTTGCAATGTGTCTAAATACAGCTGCTTCACAACTTTAAACCGCAAAAGTATTTAACTCGAGGTTTTTCTATTTATGCATTTTATGTTAGATATTCTGTGATTTTTGTTTGAAGATTTTTGTAACTAGCTAAATAGTGGAAACACTTGGAGAAAAGAAGAGTTCGTTATTGACAGATAATAATCTTCCAAACAAGATAACAAAACTTTTGGCAAAATAAGATATACAGCCACCTGAATCTGATATTGATGTATGCTCAAGTACTCCAGCTATCTAACCCTTGACCATTTCTGCCTCATTGTTTAATTTCCGAGATGCAAAGACATCTTTTCCGTTTACAACCAACAAGATGGGATAGCCTCTGTTGAGTCGGCAGCAGAACCTAGAGACGTCGGCAAACCAAAACACGAATCCATTAAATAAGCCGAGAACTTGGAAAGGAAAATTTAATGGTATCACTTGTACAAGACATCTTTCATCTATCACCATTTAACCCAGCACACTTCTCATTAATTCGACACACTCATAAAGAACAACATCCGACACATTCACTCTAGTTATAGGGTGGGTAATGTCCCTACATTCATCCCGTATCATGTACACTTAGCACCAACTCACTTCCAATGCTTAGTCCCACAGTCCCTGTGTGTGAAGTATCTGTTGTCTCGGAAACCGCTCCGAAATTATTTCGAATCATAGACTTTACCGTGCATCAGTTTTTTAACCAAAATTCTATTCCCTCGAATTTGGGCTTAAACCACAGCCACCACGTGCACCCGAAGGAACCGCTCCAATAACCGGGAAAAGACAAAGTCCGAAACTCTACCCTGGAGTCTACCGGTTCACGTGGTACCAGATTATATGGTTCTCTGGTACGACCCCATGTCAAACTATTCCAAGAAAATGCCTCTTTCACCGGTATTGCAATAACACCAAGATGAGGATTTTTTTCTCTACGAATGTGTCAGATGCTAGAGTTCGGATTGTATTTATATTCTCTCTTCTTAAGAGTTATTCGTTAGCCGACAGTAAGCCAAAGCCTTTGTAGAAGAAATACTTTGGGAGATGACGCCGAACGTTCAGGTAATAAAAAAAAGACCTTGGAATGATATTGAACAAAGTCTAAGATGGGTTGATATGATAGTAATCGATCAAATTCCCGTATTTACCATTGCATGCTCGGAATTGTGAACTGTTGTAGAGGAATTCTTCAGATATGATCTTAAGACAACCAGACAGGAATCTTAAGACAACCAGACAGATGTCAACTACGAGCCAAAACTGCCCCCTTCGAGTACTTCGTAAGTCACTAATAGGTAGTGGTTGGTCATCTCTAGCTCACCCTATGGTTAAAACGTACCACCGTAGGATAGGACTACATGCTAGGTACTCATGTAAAGCGATTGTACACTCCTATCGTTAGCTAACCGAGATTCAAATCAAGAACAGGTATTCATTGGATTGTATCCATAGCATCTCTCCCAAAAACTATCCGTTAGCCATTAGAAAGCCGAAGACTTCGTACCTTCAGATTATCAAGTCGGATATCATCAACAAAGTCTATGGATTGATATTGAACGATTCATGTATAAAAATAACTGAAGTGGTAGGGACTTTAGTTACCACTTTATGCATAAATAATTGTTTTTGGAAAACCTACTCTTTCGATGAGCACTTACATTGGTCACAGTCGACCAAAACCGCTACCATTTGACCGCTTCAAGTCATGGATCCATCACAATTCTCCAAAGAGTAAGTGAGAGGTTAGAAGAGTTCAAAGTGCTCCAAAGAAGACGACAGACAGATTGTCATCTTCGAGTACTTTGCATGTAGGCGGGGGTTGGTCATATCTAGCTCACCCTATGATTAAAAAGTACCACCGTGGGATAAGACTACATGCCAGTTACTCATGTAAAGCGCTCGCACACTTAACTCCCATCGTTAGCCAACAGAGATCCAAATAAAGGACAGATATTCATTGAATTGTATCTATAACATCTCTTCCCAATAACTATCAGTTAGCCAACAGGATGTCGAAGCCTTTTTAGAAGAAATGATTTGGGAAATGACGCCGAAAGTACAGGTTATCCAAAGTCGGAAATCATAAACAAAGTCCATGGAAAGATATTCAACGATTCAAATATAAAAGTGACTGAAGTAGACGCGACTTTAGTTAACTCTTTATACATAAATAATTGTTTTTGGAAAACCTACTCTTTCGATGATCACTTAAATTGCTCACAGTCGATGAAAAGCGCTCTACCATTTGACCGCTTCAAATTATGGATTTATCACAACACTCTAAAGAGTAAGAGACAGGTTGAAAGAATTTAACGTCCTGCAAAGAAGTCAACAGAGTTTGAAAATGTTTTCGCATCGATCTCTTGATTAAACAATGATAAAACGATCACCGATTAAATTAGCTTATTTGTCAGATAATGAATCCTGGGTTTTTTACTGCATCCAAGTCTGATCAAATGGCTTAGTGGTAGGGGATTTGCATAAGGACATCGAAAGTAAAATCAATTCTCATATTTTTCTTCCCATATTCTCACTATTGGTTTTGATATGAACTTCCTACTACAACCGACTTAACAGTCGGTATATCTTGCTTTCAGCTGACTTCATAACTTTGCTCTCGAGTTTATCTGAATAATTCCCATAGTTTCCTTCCCATATGGAAAATTTTAAAACAATAATTATTCTTTCATATAAGTTTTTGGAATAATTGGTTTCGATATGAACTTCCTAGAATGTTATTTTCCTACCTTGTTTTCAGCAGAATTGATGCCTTTCGCAAAATTCCAAATTGATGTGTGTTTGATGGCAAACTGTGTTAAAATTTTGGGAATTTATTAAAAGTGTTACTTACACACACTCCCAATGGCAGTTTATATTTCAAAGAAATTTATTTAACCACCAAAGATATCGGAGAAATAACTGCAGAACATTTGTTTTAAACAAATGTTTAAAAGAATAGTTTCTTAAAAGTATAATTTCAGATAAAAATCACAAAATGTTAATCATGCAAAGGTTTACCTTTTCCCTAGTCGTTTATATTATTCTTAAGTTGCTGTTGCTGTTTATTAAAAATTGAAACTGCTGTATTTGACATGTATTCCAGGAAATGACTTTCATTCCTGGTCCTGAATATTAACCTTCACTTTCAATGCAAAATTCAATTCAGCGTAATTTTAAGTTAAATTCCTTTCCAATAAAGACCAAACTGCTGGAAAATTATTTAACATTTAACAAACAAATTAATATGTATTTTATAAAATCTTCTTTAGTCTCTGTTAACAAGTCATTAAATATTTTAGCAAGAATTTTATTTTTATGTATGAAAAAAAAAAAAAACAGCAAAAAGTTGTTGACAAAAGTTCATTTAAATATCAACTAAATTGACAGTAAAAATCTTGACTTTAACTTTAGACGAATGAACTTTTTAATCTTTTAAAATTCATAAATCGACAAAACAACCCACATACAGAGAAAAAAGAAATCGACAACAACAATGTATGTATGATAAAATAAAAAAAAAAAACAACTAAAAAAATGCTTTAAATTCCTTTTAAAAGAAGCTACAAACACAGTGAGTCCAGCTGGAAGATATTGGCAAGAACACAAGAGGCTAAAGAAGGGGGCAATACATACATAAGTACATATACATATAAAAACAAATATATACAGTGAAGTAGTTTTAGCAATGTTCTCCTTCCTCAAGAACCCAAATCTCGAAAAACTGGTTTTCGACAACAACATCCATGGAATGATATTAAACGATAGGTGAACGAAAGCATTTGAGAAGGGCTTGACTCTTGGCATCGAAATTGATTTTTCCATGAATAATATGATTTTCCTCACAAACCCCAATCATGACAATCATGTTTGGACTACACATGAAGAAATCGTCAACAAATTCCTTTGAATGATATTCAACGATCGGCAAATGAATGGATTTGAGAGAGGTTTGACTATTGCCATCGAAACTGATCAGAACCTTAACTTTAGCACGAAAAATTAAGGGTCATTTTCCTCATGGACCCAAATCTTGAAAAACTGGTTATGTTTGTACTGCACAGGGAGAATTTGTCAACAAATTCCATTGAATGATATTGAATGATCTTACATGAGATTGCAAAATCATCGCAAGCTAATCAAGCAGAAATTTCAAAACGTTTGTGAGCAGCCGAAATCATCCTAAAGCTGGGAAATTCAGTATCAAGCGAATTGAAGTCGTGAGAACTTTAAAGCCCATGTTACATTTCAGAACTGCAGCTTAAAAGCTAACAATAACCCGAAGCGTAAGAGATCATGAGTGACACCAATTCGAATTCACCAAATAAAGGTTACATTTATTATGAGAAGCTTAAGTCTGGCCAGACCGTCATAGGGGACCTGCAGAGATCTGATTCATTTACAACGATCATTGGATGAAAAACTCCCAGTCATAAAACGCTCGGCTACACCTTGCAATATCTATTCAAAACTATTTAGAAAGAAATCTTTACGAAGTTTTTCCTCATATTCCGGACCTTGCCCCGCCCGACTACTATTTGATTCGATCGATGCGGAACACTGACTCAGAGATTCGCTTTACTTCAGAAAAGGATAACCGAAATTGTTTTCGTTAGGTGTCGGATAAGAAGATCATCTCTGCGAAAATGTAATTTTAGAATTTTTAGAATAATCGGTCCAGAACCTTGTTTAGTATTTAGTCTGAGTGGGTGTTAGTCGGACAAAAGCTATAATTTTTATTGCCGCCATTAGGATCGTGAAAAATAAGACTTTATTAGCTTCTTACCGAACTACTTACAAGCTTCTTCTTCTAATTCTAACCAGTATGGTGAACAGGTACACAAAAGCTTCATATCCGTCAGTTTCAGCGCATGGTATTCAAACTTCGAAAGTTGTCCATTAGTACTCTTCAACACAGGCAGGTACCACTGTATTGTACAACGATGAAATACATATCCAAACATTTCTAGTTTCTATTCATTTTCTAAACAACACACTCAAACATTTAACTACGACCGCCCCCAACCTCACTCCCAACACTCAATCTTCTCCGACAATAGATAGAAATAATACTAAACCATAGCCAACCATTTCACATTTACAAATTCCTTCACATACATATGTAGTATGTAAGTATGTAACGTATAACAATGTCTAAAAAGCAACAACAACAACAAAGTACTCTTTTAAAAGTATTGAAAGAACAAGAATAACAACAAAACTAGAGAAAAAGAAAAAAAATGCACAAAAACCTAATTCACCACACAATACACCTCTAAGCTTAAGCCCACTGTTAGGGTTCTTCTTTTTCTATATCCATCTTAATCATCATCATCATGTATTTGTTGTTGCTTTTAAATTAGTTTAACTAAAGAAATGAAGACGACAACGATGATGATTGATAGACAAAAATACAAAACAGCAAAATTGCAAATATGAAAAAAGTATTTAAAAGCTTTTCACTAAATCGTAAAGCGCCAAAATTCTTTTCTGCCTAAATAACAAAAAATTATAACAAACAGTATGGAAACTAGAATTTCAAAAGCTTAGAGCATAACTAGAGAAAAGTGATGCTAACTTATATTAAGTAAAAGTTTTTATTTCAAGCGAAATACATCACACAGCCCTAAAAGAGAGCCAGAACTTGGGAATATCATGCCTCTTCATCGATCAAGATCGTAAAGAAATCGATGAGAAATCCTCAGGCAGCTTTCATCGATATAAAGATCTGCTATCTTCTGTTGTTGAATGATCTAGTAGCGATCAACTGCAGTTTTTGTCGGTTAGGACATTTCGCGAAAAGGGCTCCATTCCGGTTTTGAGTAGAAGCCATTGATATTTATCTGGTTTTATCAGTTCTTTACTGACTTTTGTCAGAAAAGTCTAGTCTAATCTATAGTCTAGTCTATAGTCTAGTCTATAGTCTAATCTATAGTCAGTCTATAGTCTAGTCTATAGTCTAGTCTATAGTCTAGTCTATAGTCTAGTCTATAGTCTAGTCTATAGTCTAGTATATAGTCTAGTCTATAGTCTAGTCTATAGTCTAGTCTATAGTCTAGTCTATAGTCTAGTCTATAGTCTAGTCTATAGTCTAGCCTATAGTCTAGTCTATAGTCTAGTCTAGTCTATAGTCTAGTCTAGTCTAGTCTATAGTCTAGTCTAGTCTATAGTCTAGTCTATAGTCTAGTCTATAGTCTAGTCTATAGTCTAGTCTATAGTCTAGTCTAGTCTATAGTCTAGTCTAGTCTATAGTCTAGTCTATAGTCTAGTCTATAGTCTAGTCTATAGTCTAGTCTATAGTCTAGTCTATAGTCTAGTCTATAGTCTAGTCTATAGTCTAGTCTATAGTCTAGTCTATAGTCTAGTCTATAGTCTAGTCTATAGTCTAGTCTATAGTCTAGTCTATAGTCTAGTCTATAGTCTAGTCTATAGTCTAGTCTATAGTCTAGTCTATAGTCTAGTCTTTAGTCTAGTCTATAGTCTAGTCTTTAGTCTAGTCTATAGTCTAGTCTATAGTCTAGTCTATAGTCTAGTCTATAGTCTAGTCTATAGTCTAGTCTTTAGTCTAGTCTATAGTCTAGTCTATAGTCTAGTCTATAGTCTAGTCTATAGTCTAGTCTATAGTCTAGTCTATAGTCTAGTCTATAGTCTAGTCTATAGTCTAGTCTATAGTCTAGTCTATAGTCTAGTCTATAGTCTAGTCTATAGTCTAGTCTATAGTCTAGTCTATAGTCTAGTCTATAGTCTAGTCTATAGTCTAGTCTATAGTCTAGTCTATAGTCTAGTCTATAGTCTAGTCTATAGTCAAGTCTATAGTCTAGTGTATAGTCTAGTCTATAGTCTAGTCTATAGTCTAGTCTATAGTCTAGTCTATAGTCTAGTCTATAGTCTAGTCTATAGTCTAGTCTATAGTCTAGTCTATAGTCTAGTCTATAGTCTAGTCTATAGTCTAGTCTATAGTCTAGTCTATAGTCTAGTCTATAGTCTAGTCTATAGTCATAGTCTATAGTCTAGTCTATAGTCTAGTCTATAGTCTAGTCTATAGTCTAGTCTATAGTCTAGTCTATAGTCTAGTCTATAGTCTAGTCTATAGTCTAGTCTATAGTCTAGTCTATAGTCTAGTCTATAGTCTAGTCTATAGTCTAGTCTATAGTCTAGTCTATAGTCTAGTCTATAGTCTAGTCTATAGTCTAGTCTATAGTCTAGTCTATAGTCTAGTCTAGTCTAGTCTAGTCTATAGTCTAGTCTATAGTCTAGTCTATAGTCTAGTCTATAGTCTAGTCTATAGTCTAGTCTATAGTCTAGTCTAGTCTATAGTCTAGTCTATAGTCTAGTCTATAGTCTAGTCTATAGTCTAGTCTATAGTCTAGTCTATAGTCTAGTCTATAGTCTAGTCTATAGTCTAGTCTATAGTCTAGTCTAGTAGTCTAGTCTATAGTCTAGTCTATAGTCTAGTCTATAGTCTAGTCTATAGTCTAGTCTATAGTCTAGTCTATAGTCTAGTCTATAGTCTAGTCTATAGTCTAGTGTATAGTCTAGTCTTTAGTCTAGTCTATAGTCTAGTCTTTAGTCTAGTCTATAGTCTAGTCTATAGTCTAGTCTATAGTCTAGTCTATAGTCTAGTCTATAGTCTAGTCTATAGTCTAGTCTATAGTCTAGTCTTTAGTCTAGTCTATAGTCTAGTCTATAGTCTAGTCTATAGTCTAGTCTATAGTCTAGTCTATAGTCTAGTCTATAGTCTAGTCTATAGTCTAGTCTATAGTCTAGTCTATAGTCTAGTCTATAGTCTAGTCTATAGTCTAGTCTATAGTCTAGTCTATAGTCTAGTCTATAGTCTAGTCTATAGTCTAGTCTATAGTCTAGTCTATAGTCTAGTCTATAGTCTAGTCTATAGTCTAGTCTATAGTCTAGTCTATAGTCTAGTCTATAGTCTAGTCTATAGTCTAGTCTATAGTCTAGTCTATAGTCTAGTCTATAGTCTAGTCTATAGTCTAGTCTATAGTCTAGTCTATAGTCTAGTCTATAGTCTAGTCTATAGTCTAGTCTATAGTCTAGTCTATAGTCTAGTCTATAGTCTAGTCTATAGTCTAGTCTATAGTCTAGTCTATAGTCTAGTCTATAGTCTAGTCTATAGTCTAGTCTATAGTCTAGTCTATAGTCTAGTCTATAGTCTAGTCTATAGTCTAGTCTATAGTCTAGTCCATTGTCTAGTCTATTGTCTAGTCTATTGTCTAGTCTATTGTCTAGTCTATTGTCTAGTTTATTGTCTAGTCTATTGTCTAGTCTATTGTCTTGTCTATTGTCTTGTCTATTGTCTTGTCTATAGTCTAGTCTATAGTATAGTCTGTAGTCTATAGAAAACTATAGACTATAGTCTATAGTTTTCAAGCGGCTTTTGCAAAGACCTTAATAGGACAGTTTCTAGCGGTTTTTGTGACATGGTGGAAAAATATTGGCAACACTATTAAAACACAAGTAAACAAGAGTTAATTTAAAGAAAAAAGCTCAGTGCAAGCAAAAAGCTCTTGTTCTATGAGTTAACTGTTGTTGCCGTTATTAAATGCAATTTAATATTACTCTCTCTCTAGCTCTCATTATTTAATTACATGCTCTTTACTAGAACAGAAATGAGAAGAAGAAGAAGAAGAAGTGCATTGATTGATGATGTTTTGATTTGTATGTGGGTGGCTGTGTTAAAGAATTCTTTATTGAGGGTGGTTTTTTTTTTTTTGGTGTTTTGAGGGCAAAAGAAAAACAAAATAGAAAGAGAGTTTATGAATAACATAGAGATTAAAAGAGAAGTTTTATGGATTTTATTAATTATAATGAAAACATATGTTTGCGGAAATTTCAGACAAGTAGTTAATAAAAAATAAGTTTTAAGGCGGATTTAGTTTAAAAAAAAACTATGTATTTCTGATAAAATTAATTTATGTAAATATGTACTGTTGTGTAAAAACAACAAACATATCAACATTCCTATTAAGAGTGGTTAGTTTATGTTATTTGTAAAGCCATGGTGAATATGTACATACATATGTATGTATGTATTTTGTTGTTGTTGTTGCCTATTCTAGTTTTGTTATTTGCGTGTTTTTCTTGTTTTCTTGCAAATTTTTCTACTTGTTTTTTTTTTTTCTTCTTTGTTTCTTTAGACATTTTCTCGTTATTGACCAAAGACAAGAAAAACAAGCTAAAGCTAACAAGTGCATACAATTTGAAACATATTGTTGGAAATTTTATTTGAAAATTACAACTTTTCCAATAAACATTTCTAAAGAAATGTTAAATATTTAAAGTATTTTTAATTAATTCAAGAATTAAGTACAAAAACTAACTTAATTTATTGCAAAATGTTTAGCATATGTTAGCAAAATTCTTTCAAACATACCTTTATAAAACACGTAAATTATGTTGAATAGGGACCAAAAAAATTTCCAAAATTAACACTTAAGGTTTTTATTACAAAAACTTGTGTAAATTTTTTATATGATTTTCAAAATCTGCCACATTTAACTTTTTTTAATTAAAAAACCATCTTTGTTGTTATTTGAAAACACATTTTGTTGCTTGTTGTAGTTGTTGTTGCTACTAATTGAAAATTTTTACTACTATTTTGGGCCACCGAGGCATTAATTAAAATTTCCTTAAACAGATTTAATTTAAATTACAAACAAACGAACAAAAACAAAAAAGAAACACTTTTCCACATTTTCATTCACACTCACATTTATTATTATATTTTTTCCACATTTTACATTAAAATTTTCTATGATTTTTTCTCTTTTTTTTTTTCGTTTGTGTTTTCATCGAAAGCGCAGATTTTATTTGCAATACCGTTTTGTTGAAAATGACAGCGGTAACTGAAACCGAAACATCGTTACAAAAAATAATCAAATAAAACAACAAGGAGAAACAACAAGAAAAACTCACACTCAGAAAAAGCAACAACAACAACATCACTGCACTTACTATAACCCTCTACTAAAAAAGCTTTTTTGCTACATTATCCATATGATTTTTCTAATATTTGCTGTTGTTATTGTTGTTGTTTCACTCTTTTTCTGCTTTTCCTCTACTAACACACATTGTTCACCACACAACCGTCATTATTATTGCTGCAGTTGTTGTTGTTGTTGCTGTAGTTAATGTAACCGTATGTTGTGTACAATTAAATGTAAGTGAATGCACCGCACGATATGTGTTGATTATAACCTAATACTCTTTTTCTTTTTTGATTTTCTTTAAACGTAACGTAACATAACAGCATACTGTTTGAAAAACATAGCAGCAGTTGCCGCAGCCTTATAAACAACAAATTAAAAAAGCGACAAGAACTACCTCACTATAGAATAATACTCTTGTCAATGGTTTGTGGGTGGGGGGAGGTAGGATATGTTACTGCGAACAACACTGAAAAAAACACACCATCAACAGCACAGTGCGCAAAATGTAAGAAAATATCTCTAAAATACTAGAAATGGTAAATTTTTTAATAATATTTTACAATTGCAGAATGATCGACTAACTAACTAACTAACTAACTAACTAACTAACTAACTAACTAACTAACTAACTAACTAACTAACTAACTAACTACTAACTAACTAACTAACTAACTAACTACTAACTAACTAACTAACTAACTAACTAACTAACTAACTAACTAACTAACTAACTAACTAACTAACTAACTAACTAACTACTAACTAACTAACTAACTAACTAACTAACTAACTAACTAACTAACTAACTAACTACTAACTAACTAACTAACTAACTAACTAACTAACTAACTAACTAACTAACTAACTAACTAACTAACTAACTAACTAACTAACTAACTACTAACTAACTAACTAACTACTAACTAACTAACTAACTAACTAACTAACTAACTAACTAACTAACTAACTAACTAACTAACTAACTAACTAACTAACTAACTAACTAACTAACTAACTAACTAACTAACTAACTAACTAACTAACTAACTAACTAACTAACTAACTAACTAACTAACTAACTAACTAACTAACTAACTAACTAACTAACTAACTACTAACTAACTAACTAACTAACTAACTAACTAACTAACTAACTAACTAACTAACTAACTAACTAACTAACTAACTAACTAACTAACTAACTAACTAACTAACTAACTAACTAACTAACTAACTAACTAACTAACTAACTAACTAACTAACTAACTAACTAACTAACTAACTAACTAACTAACTAACTAACTAACTAACTAACTAACTAACTAACTAACTAACTAACTAACTAACTAACTAACTAACTACTAACTAACTAACTAACTAACTAACTAACTAACTAACTAACTAACTAACTAACTAACTAACTAACTAACTAACTAACTAACTAACTAACTAACTAACTAACTAACTAACTAACTAACTAACTAACTAACTAACTAACTAACTAACTAACTAACTAACTAACTAACTAACTAACTAACTAACTAACTAACTAACTAACTAACTAACTAACTAACTAACTAACTAACTAACTAACTAACTAACTAACTAACTAACTAACTAACTAACTAACTAACTAACTAACTAACTACTAACTAACTAACTAACTAACTAACTAACTAACTAACTACTAACTAACTAACTAACTAACTAACTAACTAACTAACTAACTAACTAACTAACTAACTAACTAACTACTAACTACTAACTAACTAACTAACTAACTAACTAACTACTAACTAACTAACTACTACTAACTAACTAACTACTAACTAACTAACTAACTAACTAACTAACTAACTAACTAACTAACTAACTACTAACTAACTAACTAACTAACTAACTAACTACTAACTAACTAACTAACTAACTAACTAACTACTAACTAACTAACTAACTAACTAACTAACTAACTAACTAACTAACTAACTAACTAACTAACTAACTAACTAACTAACTAACTAACTAACTAACTAACTAACTAACTAACTAACTAACTAACTAACTAACTAACTAACTAACTAACTAACTAACTACTACTAACTAACTAACTACTACTAACTAACTAACTAACTAACTAACTAACTAACTACTAACTAACTAACTACTAACTAACTACTAACTAACTAACTAACTAACTAACTAACTAACTAACTAACTAACTAACTAACTAACTAACTAACTAACTAACTAACTAACTAACTAACTAACTAACTAACTAACTAACTAACTACTAACTAACTAACTACTAACTAACTAACTAACTAACTGACTGACTGACTGACTGACTGACTGACTGACTGACTAACTAACTAACTAACTAACTAACTGACTAACTAACTAACTAACCAACCAACCAACTAACTAACTAACTAACTTCCATGTCATTCTTTTGCAAGAAAAAAATAAATTTAAAACCTCACAAAAGGAACTTTGACCCAGCTCAACATATATTGACCCCAGAAAAAAAGTTTTGAGAAACTATATCACAGAGTGAACCAAGATTTCATTCTCGGTGGGAACATCGCAGTACCTTTTTGGTAGAAGGATTTTATTCTTAAATAAAAGTTAGTTATGGTGATATTGATGGTTAAACGTCAAATATGGATGGCATTATCTAAATGGAGGTATGTATGGGGTCTAGGGTCAATTGAAGGCCTATCATTACAAAAATCGGATGTGTAATTTATGCTTATATAAAACCGATTTCTGAAAATATACATACATATACATAGGTACCTATATGTACTAGTATATTTGTCGTATTTATGATCAAAAAAGCCCAGATCGGTATGTCATGTTGTATGGACACAAATTTTACATGGACACACAGCCAACTGGACGGACAGACGGAAATGTCTTAATCGATTCTGTCGATCGGTATACTTTAAGGTGGCTGTGGGATCAATATTTTTGTGTGGTACAAACATCAGGACAAACGGTTAATACCTTACCTACTATGTTGGTGTAGTGTGTAATATAGGATGTCTATCTATATTACCTATTTCAAATTAAAAAAATAAGATCTATTGGGCTTTTTATTTTAATCCCCACTGTTCCACTTTTTGAATCATGTTCAATATTTCCACATTCTATTTTACTTCCTCGCGTTAACATTTTACATTTCACCACTTGTAGCTTTTCATTCACATCAACAACTCTCTTTTGCGCGCCATTATGCAGAAAATATATCCAAAAAGAAAATCAAAACAACAACAAAATAGCAAAAATTCCTCAACATTAATCTAGTACTAGTACTCATCACACTTCTCCGTCTGTCTGTCTGTTTTTCTGATCCATAAACATTTTTCATCAACCATCAAAACAACGCTACAGGCAGCAAGTGTTACAAGAACAACAACCACAACAGCAAATATGTACATATAAATAAGTAACTGGAAGATAGAAGAAGAAAAAAAAAAACATGCAAAAAAGCAACAATTTGTTGACGTAAACAATTTAACGCCGCAACTGGTTTTCTTCTACAAATTTTCTTTTATCGTTGTTTTTCCTTTTAGCATTGATGATGGTGGTGGGTGTTCTTTCTCTGTGGCAAAATGGCATACATTTTGTTGTTGTTATTGTTGTTGTGCAAAATATAAACTTGCGCTCAATTATGAGAGCTCTTAAGAAAGTTGAGAAAGAGTGTGTTTGTATTGTAGTAAAATCAAAACAAGTTGGTTTTTGTTGTTTTTATTGCATAATAATTGCATGGAAAAACAAGTGCATGGAGAAAGAAGACAACAATATAAAGTTGAGAGCAGAAAGTTAACAGTGTGTGGTGAATTGTTTTCATGTGCTTTAGTTGAGAAAAGCTTTTTTTTGCCTGAGAATAGTTTAGTTTAATATTAGTATGAGGTGGATTGTTATGGCAGGAAATAACAGGGTGTTTAATAAATGTTTCATAGTGGTGTAGAAAAAACTGTTATATTTGAAATTTGGGTAATAAAAAATATAAAGAATATAACTTTATAGTCTATAGTCAAATCTATAGTCTAGTCTATAGTCTGGTCTATAGTCTATGGTCTATTGTCTAGAATATAGTCTAGTAAATCTAATAAATCATAAAACATTCGAATTCCCTTTATTTTTCAAATTTAAACCAAAGCTTTTCACCTTCGTCAAAGTTTATTCTAACCGTTAAAATTTTAAAAGCTCTTTAAGAAACCAGTTAAAAATTATGTCGTTAAAAAATTAACATTATTAATATATTAAGGTTCAAATTTGTATTGTGCAACTTAACGTATTTCAAGTTTTAACTAAACTTTTGGCAATCATTAGGTGAAATCGGACGGAGGGTGACAGATTTGCAATACATATATACAACTAGTCCGGACTACCTAGGTGGAAAGCTATGGAAATCTATCTTCACACCATATATTACAGACAGGCAGTTAGAAAGCTAGTCTAACAAAGTTAATACAGCCACATTAGTCTTCTCGCTTAAGGTTTTTTAGTGTATACTCTATAGAATACTTGGTGATAGTAAAGTAATGTTAAGAAGTTAGTGGAAACGATTTAAATTTTCAAAAATATTGACTCTTTGTCGAACTGTTAGGTCCATATTATTCTGCAGTTCCTTCCCATTTATAATACTTTTATTAAAAACATATTTATCATAAAAGGTTAAATTTAAAAACTGATATGAACGTCCATGGTGTAAGTTGGAATATTAGCCCCGAAACAAAAGAGGACAATACAATTTGCGAAGTGTGTTTCAAGAATTGGTAAATAAATAACGAAGATATGACCAAGATTCCGAAAAAAGCATTCTAATAAACTACAGCTGCTAATTTAGCAAATTGTTTCTGAAGTCTTTTTTCTTCTCCGAAGGTTAACACAGTTTAATATAATCTGAATCGTTTCAAAATTCTATATAGCTCCCGTGCAAACTTACATACTCTCTGTAACCTAATTTCTAAATACAAACTCCCTCTACAATATAGAAACAATAGAAATTCTATTACCAAATAAAACATCGATCGGTCCATAAGCTTCCATAAAAAATCCATTAAACGAATTAACAACTAGCCATATCGGTACAAAATTTAACACAGATACTCTAGACTGGACTATAGATAAGACTTAGACCAGACTAAAGACTAGTCTATAGACTAGACTATAGACTAGACTATAGACTAGACTATAGACTAGACTATAGACTAGACTATAGACTAGACTATAGACTAGACTATAGACTAGACAATAGGACTAGACTATAGACTAGACTATAGACTAGACTATAGACTAGACTATAGACTAGACTATAGACTAGACTATAGACTAGACTATAGACTAGACTATAGACTAGACTATAGACTAGACTATAGACTAGACTATAGACTAGACTATAGACCTAGACTATAGACTAGACTATAGACTAGGACTATAGACTAGACTATAGACTAGACTATAGACTAGACTATAGACTAGACTATAGACTAGGCTATAGACTAGGCTATAGACTAGACTATAGACTAGACTATAGACTAGACTAGACTATAGACTAGACTAGACTAGACTATAGACTAGACTATAGACTAGACTAGACTAGACTATAGACTAGACTATAGACTAGACTATAGACTAGACTATAGACTAGACTATAGACTAGACTATAGACTAGACTATAGACTAGACTATAGACTAGACTATAGACTAGACTATAGACTAGACTATAGACTAGACTATAGACTAGACTATAGACTAGACTATAGACTAGACTATAGACTAGACTATAGACTAGACTATAGAATAGACTATAGACTAGACTATAGACTAGACTATAGAATAGACTATAGACTAGACTATAGACTAGACTATAGACTAGACTATAGACTTGACTATAGACTAGACTATAGACTAGACTATAGACTAGACTATAGACTAGACTATAGACTAGACTATAGACTAGACTATAGACTAGACTATAGACTAGACTATAGACTAGACTATAGACTAGACTATAGACTAGACTATAGACTAGACTATAGACTAGACTATAGACTAGACTATAGACTAAAACTATAGACCTAGACTATAGACTAGAACTATAGACTAGGCTATAGACTAGGCTATAGACTAGACTATAGACTAGACTATAGACTAGAATATAGACTAGACTATAGACTATACATATGACTAGACTTAGACTAGACTATAGACTAGACTATAGACTAGACTATAGAATAGACTATAGACTAGACTATAGACTAACTATAGACTAGACTATAGACCAGACTATAGACTAGACTATAGACTAGACTATAGACTAGACTATAGACCAACTAATAGACCTAGACTATAGACTAGACTATAGACTATAGACAGACTATAGACTATACTATAGACTAGACTAAGACTAGACTATAGACTAGACTATAGACTAGACTATAGACTAGACTAGTAGACTAGACTATAGACTAGACTATAGACTAGACTATAGACTAGACTATAGACTAGACTATAGACTAGACTATAGACTAAGACTATAGACTAGACTATAGACTAGACTATAGACTAGACTATAGACTAGACTATAGACTAGACTATAGACTAGACTATAGACTAGACTAATAGACTAGACTATAGACTAGACTATAGACAGACCTAGAGACTAACTATAGACTAGACTATAGACTAGACTATAGACTAGACTATAGACTAGACTATAGACTAGACTATAGACTAGACTATAGACTAGACTATAGACTAGACTATAGACTAGACTATAGACTAGACTATAGACTAGACTATAGACTAGACTATAGACTAGACTATAGACTAGACTATAGACTAGACTATAGACTAGACTATAGACTAGACTATAGACTAGACTATAGACTAGACTATAGACTAGACTATAGACTAGACTATAGACTAGACTATAGACTAGACTATAGACTAGACTATAGACTAGACTATAGACTAGACTATAGACTAGACTATAGACTAGACTATAGACTATAGACTAGACTATAGACTATAGACTAGACTATAGACTAGACTAGACTAGACTATAGACTAGACTATAGACTAGACTATACTAGACTATAGACTAGACTATAGACTAGACTATAGACTAGACTATAGACTAGACTATAGACTAGACTATAGACTAGACTATAGACTAGACTATAGAGACTATAGACTAGACTATAGACTAGACTATAGACTAGACTATAGACTAGACTATAGACTAGACTATAGACTAGACTATAGACTAGACTATAGACTAGACTATAGACTAGACTATAGACTAGACTATAGACTAGACTATAGACTAGACTATAGACTAGACTATAGACTAGACTATAGACTAGACTATAGACTAGACTATAGACTAGACTATAGACTAGACTATAGACTAGACTATAGACTAGACTATAGACTAGACTATAGACTAGACTATAGACTAGACTATAGACTAGACTATAGACTAGACTATAGACTAGACTATAGACTAGACTATAGACTAGACTATAGACTAGACTATAGACTAGACTAGATAGACTAGACTATAGACTAGACTTAGACTAGACTATAGACTAGACTATAGACTAGACTATAGACTAGACTATAGACTAGACTATAGACTAGACTATAGACTAGACTATAGACTAGACTATGACTAGACTATAGACTAGACTATGACTAGACTATAGACTAGACTATAGACTAGACTATAGACTAGACTATAGACTAGACTATAGACTAGACTATAGACTAGACTATAGACTAGACTATAGACTAGACTATAGACTAGACTATAGACTAGACTATAGACTAGACTATAGACTAGACTATAGACTAGACTATAGACTAGACTATAGACTAGACTATAGACGACTATAGACTAGACTATAGACTAGACTATAGACTAGACTATAGACTAGACTATAGACTAGACTATAGACTAGACTATAGACTAGACTAGACTAGACTATAGACTAGACTATAGACTAGACTATAGACTAGACTATAGACTAGACTATAGACTAGACTATAGACTAGACTATAGACTAGACTATAGACTAGACTATAGACTAGACTATAGACTAGACTATAGACTAGACTATAGACTAGACTATAGACTAGACTATAGACTAGACTATAGACTAGACTATAGACTAGACTATAGACTAGACTATAGACTAGACTATAGACTAGACTATAGACTAGACTATAGACTAGACTATAGACTAGACTATAGACTAGACTATAGACTAGACTATAGACTAGACTATAGACTAGACTATACTAGACTATAGACTAGACTATAGACTAGACTATAGACTAGACTATAGACTAGACTATAGACTAGACTATAGACTAGACTAGACCATAGACTATAGACTAGACTAGACTATAGACTATAGACTATAGACTATAGACTAGACTAGACTAGACTAGACTAGACTAGACTAGACTAGACTAGACTAGACTAGACTAGACTAGACTAGACTAGACTAGACTACTAGACTAGACTAGACTAGACTAGACTAGACTAGACTAGACTAGACTAGACTAGACTAGACTATAGACTAGACTATAGACTATAGACTATAGACTAGACTAGACTAGACTATAGACTAGACTATAGACTAGACTATAGACTAGACTATAGACTAGACTATAGACTAGACTATAGACTAGACTATAGACTAGACTATAGACTAGACTATAGACTAGACTAGACTGTAGACTAGACTATAGACTAGACTATAAACTAGACTATAGACTAGACTATAGACTAGACTATAGACTAGACTATAGACTAGACTAGACTATAGACTAGACTATAGACTAGACTAAAGACTAGACTATAGACTAGACTATAGACTAGACTATAGACTAGACTATAGACTAGACTATAGACTAGACTAGACCATAGACTATGACTAGACTAGACTATAGACTAGACTAGACTAGACTAGACTAGACTAGACTATAGACTAGACTAGACTAGACTATAGACTAGACTATAGACTAGACTAGAATATAGACTAGACTATAGACTAGACTATAGACTAGACTATAGACTAGACTATAGACTAGACTATAGACTAGACTATAAACTAGACTATAGACTAGACTATAGATAGACTAGACTATAGACTAGACTATAGACTAGACTATAAACTAGACTATAGACTAGACTATAGACTAGACTATAGACTAGACTATAGACTAGACTATAGACTAGACTAGATATAGACTAGACTAGACTATAGACTAGACTAGACTATAGACTAGACTATAGACTAGACTATAGACTAGACTATAGACTAGACTATAGACTAGACTATAGACTAGACTATAAACTAGACTATAGACTAGAATAAAGACTAGACTATAAACTAGACTATAGACTAGACTATAGACTAGACTATAGACTAGACTATAGACTAGACTATAGACTAGACTATAGACTAGACTATAGACTAAACTATAGACTAGACTATAGACTAGACTATAGACTAGACTATAGACTAGACTATAGACTAGACTATAGACTAGACTATAGACTAGACTATAGACTAGACTATAGACTAGACTATAGACTAGACTATAGACTAGACTATAGACTAGACTATAGACTAGACTATAGACTAGACTATAGACTAGACTATAGACTAGACTATAGACTAGACTATAGACTAGACTATAGACTAGACTATAGACTAGACTATAGACTAGACTATAGACTAGACTATAGACTAGACTATAGACTAGACTATAGACTAGACTATAGACTAGACTATAGACTAGACTATAGACTAGACTATAGACTAGACTATAGACTAGACTATAGACTAGACTATAGACTAGACTATAGACTAGACTATAGACTAGACTATAGACTAGACTATAGACTAGACTATAGACTAGACTATAGACTAGACTATAGACTAGACTATAGACTAGACTATAGACTAGACTATAGACTAGACTATAGACTAGATAGATAGACTATAGACTAGACTATAGACTAGACTATAGACTAGACTATAGACTAGACTATAGACTAGACTATAGACTAGACTATAGACTAGACTATAGACTAGACTATAGACTAGACTATAGACTAGACTATAGACTAGACTATAGACTAGACTATAGACTAGACTATAGACTAACTAGAGACTAGACTATAAGACTAGACTATAGACTCAGACTATAGACTAGACTAATGACTAGACTATAGACTAGACCTATAGACTAGACTATAGACTAGACTATAGACTGACGAGAGACTAGACTATAGACTAGACTATAGACTAGACTATAGGACTAGACTATAGACTAGAACTATAGACTAGACTATAGAACGAGACTATAGACGATACTATAGACTAGACTATAGACTAGACTATAGACTAGACTATAGGACTAGACTATAGACTAGAACTATAGACTAGACTATAGACTAGACTTATAGACTAACTATAGACTAGACTATAGACTAGACTATAGACTAGCTATAGACAGAGAACTGACAACTATAGACCTAGACTATAGACGAGACTATAGACTAGACTATAGACTAGACTATAGACTAGACATAGACTAGACTATAGACTAGCTATAGACTAGACTATAGACTAGACTATAGACTAGACCTATAGACTAGACTATAACTAGACTATAGACTAGACTATAGACTAGACTATAGACTTAGAACTATAGACTAGACTATAGACTAGACTATAGACTAGACTATATGACTAGACTATAGACTAGACTATAGACTAGACTATAGACTAGACTATAGACTAGACTATAGACTAGACTATAGACTAGACTAGACTAGACTATAGACTAGACTATAGACTAGACTATAGACTAGACTATAGACTAGACTATAGACTAGACTATAGACTAGACTATAGACTAGACTATAGACTAGACTATAGACTAGACTATAGACTAGACTATAGACTAGACTATAGACTAGACTATAGACTAGACTATAGACTAGACTATAGACTAGACTATAGACTAGACTATAGACTAGACTATAGACTAGACTATAGACTAGACTATAGACTAGACTATAGACTAGACTATAGACTAGACTATAGACTAGACTATAGACTAGACTATAGACTAGACTATAGACTAGACTATAGACTAGACTATAGACTAGACTATAGACTAGACTATAGACTAGACTATAGACTAGACTATAGACTAGACTATAGACTAGACTATAGACTAGACTATAGACTAGACTATAGACTAGACTATAGACTAGACTATAGACTAGACTATAGACTAGACTATAGACTAGACTAGACTAGACTATAGACTAGACTATAGACTAGACTATAGACTAGACTATAGACTAGACTATAGACTAGACTAGACTATAGACTAGACTAGACTAGACTAGACTATAGACTAGACTATAGACTAGACTATAGACTAGACTATAGACTAGACTAGACTAGACTATAGACTAGACTATAGACTAGACTATAGACTAGACTATAGACTAGACTATAGATTAGACTATAGACTAGACTATAGACTAGACTATAGACTAGATTATAGACTAGACTATAGACTAGACTATAGACTAGATTATAGACTAGATTATAGACTAGACTATAGACTAGACTATAGACTAGACTAGGGTCCTCGTCCTTAGGTAACGAGAAGAGTATGGACACACATTTCATCAAATCAATATATTAAAATTAAGACCTTGTGGGTCGTATGGGCAGTTGAGTGGTTCTGAGCTAGTTGTTATACTTTAAAGCCGCGATTGGCAGACCTATACTACCACATTTTGCACTTGTATATCTGTAAGAGCGAAAAAACACGAAAACAAGGCTTGCATGTAAAAGTAAAATTTAGAAATAATATTATTCGAAAACAAAATTAATATTTTTTAGTTTAAAAGAAGCAAATATTTTTTTTTTTTTTTTTTGTTGCTTTATTTACTCTAATGCTGCTTGAGCTCATGTTTGCAATAACCCGAATAGGATATCGTATGTAGAGTCCATGCAACCGCAGAATATGCGGTCAGACATGAAAGGTAATTATTCCATCAATACAACGCAAGGCCACATGTTTTGATACCTTTTTTAAACTACTTAGTAGCCACTTTATAGTTCATACCTTTCTCCGTCCGACTGCTATTTGTTTCGAGCAATGCAGCACACTCTTTTTAGGATAGGCTTCAATTTAGAAAGGGTATTCTAAACATTGGCTTGAACGGTACTTTTGACGCGGAATCCACAATGATGGGAAAAGATTATAGCTAAAACTACCATAAGTTATACTTCCAAGACATAATTTAAATATGTTAAAATATTGATCTTTAACTTCCCAAAAGTTGCCTTCTAATTCTTAAATTTTTTATAACTATATAACTCATACGTCCGATAACCCAACTTTGTTTTTAAGACGTAACACAGCAAAGAAAACAAACACATATATATATAAATGTTTGAAGTATTATATACTTAGGGAATTAAACAAAATATTGTATTTGTTTAAATCTGCTTTTCTTTTTCATCATTAAAATAAAACATAAATTGTACTACTTGTATGAGTAATATTTATTTCATTATTTTTTATATCCCCTAAAGCAGACTATAGTTTTGAACAGTTAACTGCCAGTAGAAGATCAACCACAATAAGAACTTTTACTCATTAAGTTAAAACTCTATTTTTTTATTGTTGTTTTTCCAATCTGATCAAACAATAAAATTGAAAAAAATCACATACATAATATGTACCTTACAACTGCTTACAATTATTGAATATCACATTGTGTTGTAATTTATCAAAAAACTCTATACCTAGAGAAAAAGTAAAAAAATACAAATAATTTGCCACAATAGTTTTTAGAAAAATGAAGAAGAAGAAGTAAGTAAATAGGAAAAAATTAAACAAAACTCAAATACAATAATGCCATTGTTTAACAAGTAGTATTCGTATAGTTGTAGTAAAATCGTATGGCAGTAGATTCCAACCAACCATCTATCCATCCAACCATTCAACCAACTACAAAATTCTCTTGTTTAGAATTATTTTATATTTATATTTTGTTGTTGTTTTTTCTCTGTTTTATTTCAGTTGTTTTATTTTAAGTTTTTTTTATATTATTTTTACAAAGAAACAAAACAAATATAAACCAAACAAACAAAAACAAACGAATAAACGAAGCTAAACAAACATTTGCCTTCATTCACAGAGAGAGTTCTTCCAACTAAACACATGCATATGCTACACACATACACTTACATATTAAATACATGTAGAAAATACAAATATACATACATACAAACATAGAAAATCTAACGCAGCTCAACTCAACTCAGGGTTTGTTTATTTGTATTTATTTATTTGTATGTATGTGTATATGTATTTGTACACAAAAATTTATGTATGTATGGGTGTATGTATAAAATAACAACAACAGCAACCGACCAACAACAGCAACACAAAACAAAAATAAAATAGAAAAAAAATTAAAGAAAAATAACAGAAATGAAAATAAAACTTGAAATGTTTAAACAACAAAATAACTACTATACTCGTATACAATATTTACTAAAACATATACACACCCACACATACATACATAAACAAATATGCACCAACACATTTACACACTAACTCATATATTTTTAAAATAGCTATTTGTACCCGACCATGTCAAGGGTTTCCACAAAATAATATACAATAATAACTCGCAATAGTCCTTTCTATAGTCTTTACTATAGCCTGGACCATAGTCTTTAATATAGACTGGAATCTACTCTTTACTATAGTCTTGACTACAGTCTTTTAACTATAGTCTTTACTACATTATCGACTATAGTATTTACTATAGTCTCGACTATAATATTTACTATAGTCTCGACTATAATCATACTATAATCTCGACTATCGTCTTTACTATAGTCTCGACTATAGTCTTTATTATAGTCTCGACTATAGCCTTTACTATAGTCTCGACTATAAACTTTACTATCGTCCCGAATATAGACTTTACTATAGTATCGACTATAGCCTCGACTATTTACTATAGTCTTTACTATAGCCTCGACTATAGTCTTTATTATAGCCCGGACTATAGTCTTCACTATAATCTGGACTAAAGGCAATTCTTTAGTCTAGACTATAGGAATATAGTCCTTACTATAATCTGGTCTATAGTATTTACTATAGTCTGGGCTACAGTCTTTACTGTAGTCTAGTCTATAGTCTTTACTGTAGTCTAGATTATAGTCTTTAGTATTGTCTAGACTATAGTCTTTAGTATTGTCTAGACTATAGTCTTTACTATTGTCTAGACTATAGTCTTTACTATAGTCTTTACTATAGTCTAGACTATAGTCTTTACTAGTGTCCGGACTATTGTCTTTACTATAGTCTAGACTATAGTCTAGACTATTATCTTTACTATAGTCTAGACTATAGTTTATACTATTATCTAGACTATAGTCTTTACTATAGTTTCTACTATAGTCTTTACTATAGTCTGGACTATAGCCTTTACTATAGTCTGGACTATAGCCTTTACTATAGTCTGGACTATAGTCTTTACTATAGTCTGGACTATAGTCTGGACTATAGTCTTTACTATGGTCTGGACTATAGTCTTTACTATGGTCTGGACTATAGTCTTTACTATGGTCTGGACTATAGTCTTTACTATAGTCTGGACTATAGTCTTTACTATAGTCTGGACTATAGTCTTTACTATAGTCTGGACTATAGTCTTTACTATAGTCTGGACTATAGTCTTTACTATAGTCTGGACTATAGTCTGGACTATAGTCTTTACTGTAGTCTGGACTATAGTCTTTACTATAGTTTTTACTATAGTCTGAACTATAGTTTTTACTATAGTCTGGACTATAGCCTTTACTATAGTCTGGACTATAGCCTTTACTATAGTCTGGACTATAGCCTTTACTATAGTCTGGACTATAGTCAGTACTATAGTCTGGACTATAGTCAGTACTATAGTCTGGACTATATTCAGTACTATAGTCTGGACTATAGTCAGTACTATAGTCTGGACTATAGTCAGTACTATAGTCTGGACTATAGTCAGTACTATAGTCTGGACTATAGTCAGTACTATAGTCTGGACTATAGTCAGTACTATAGTCTGGACTATAGTCAGTACTACAGTCTGGACTATAGTCAGTACTATAGTCTGGACTATAGTCAGTACTATAGTCTGGACTATAGTCAGTACTATAGTCTGGACTATAGTCAGTACTATAGTCTGGACTATAGTCAGTACTATAGTCTGGACTATAGTCAGTACTATAGTCTGGACTATAGTCAGTACTATAGTCTGGACTATAGTCAGTACTATAGTCTGGACTATAGTCAGTACTATAGTCTGGACTATAGTCAGTACTATAGTCAGTACTATAGTCTGTACTATGGTCAGTACTATAGTCTGTACTATGGTCAGTACTATAGTCAGTACTATGGTCTGTACTATAGTCTGGACTATAGTCAGTACTATAGTCTGGACTATAGTCAGTACTATAGTCTGTACGATAGTCAGTACTATAGTCTGGACTATAGTCAGTACTATAGTCTAGAATATAGTCAGTACTATAGTCTGGACTATAGTCAGTACTATAGTCTGGACTATAGTCAGTACTATAGTCTGGACTATAGTCAGTACTATAGTCTGGACTATAGTCAGTACTATAGTCTGGACTATAGTCAGTACTATAGTCTGGACTATAGTCAGTACTATAGTCTGGACTATAGTTAGTACTATAGTCTGTACTGTCTGGACTATATTCATTACCAAAGTCTTGACTATAATCTGTATTATAATATGTACTATAGTCTGGACTATAGTCAGTACCATAGTCTGGACTATAGTCGGTGCCATAGTCTGGACTATAGTCAGTGCAATAGTCTGGACTATAGGCGTACCTATAGACTGGACTATGGTCTTTCCTATGGGCTGAACTGTAGCTTAACTTTATTCTGGACTATAATCTTTACTATAGTCTGGACTATAGTCTTGACTATAATCTGGATTATAGTCTTAACTATAATCTTAAGTATAGTCTTGACTATGGTCTGGACTATAGTTTGATGTATAGGATTGACTATAGTTAGGACTATAGATCAGACTGTAGACTACTGTCTTATCTATAGCCTTGCGTATGGTCTTGTCTTTAGCTTTGGCTACAGACAATATCTATTAAAACTAATATTTCCTTTCGAGAACTCATCTATCCATAAGTAAAATTCTATGGAAATCTTTTCCGAAAAATTTCTAAGGATAATAACAAACCAACAGTCCTAATGATCTAGCTATAGCAAAGATATGTTTATATGTGTGAATTTTTATTCTGTGAATTGTTCAAACACAAACTCTTGTATTCTCTACTCAAACTGCATAAATTCGACAAAACTCTATGCTGCTGTTGTTGTTATTGTTGTTGGGACTATAGTATTTATTTGTTATTATTTTTGTTTTGTTTGTATTATTACTGGGAATTTTGTAGGAGTACGTATGTATGTATGTGTGTAAATATGTGTTAGTTTTGTTTGTTCGCTCGTTTCGTGTAAGTGTATGTATGAATTTGTAAATGAACCCAATTGTAATACAAAGAAACTGCGACAGGTGGATTCGATACTACAGAATGTAGTTTTTTTTTCTTGGACTATGAACGATGCAAAGTAAAGTAGACATGTAAACACTTGGGGACTATTGCAGATCGAATTCTGTGTCAGCAATGCAGCATCTTCGATCATGCTGATATGAGGACCATTTGAACTCAAAATTGTTATCGAAAATTAGTTTAAGAAAACTCTAAAGTTTACAATCTTTGATTCTCAACTCATGGATCAATGATAACTATTGCAGAATCGGCAAACTGAGTATTTTGTGACGAAGAGTCTTTAAGGGCAAGTATTATAAATCATCAATCTGGATCTAACTGCTCTCATAAACTTCAATATAATCTTCATATACAAATGCAATACTTCGCCTCAGATTCAGAGCATATTAAGAATTCTTAATTATGGAATTCGGATGTGTGCAAGGTTTTACATAAACAATCCAGAATATTTCGTTAATAATTTCCAACTTTCAATAGAATTCCTATTGACCTTCTTCCATTACGTTTCTCATTGTGTAAGTGTGTGCAGATAGTAGAAAAAATAACGTATTTTTGCATTTATTTATTTATTTATTTATTTGTTATTTCTAAAAATTCATTGTTTTTGTTACTGTTTTGTTTCAACAATTTTTGCTTGTTTGTTTTTGTTTGCCTTCATCAACAACATCCATCCATTCATTCATTCGTTCAGTCGTTCATTCATTCATTCAACCAGCCAACCAACCAAACAAACAACAATCCATCCATCTAACCAGCCAGTCAGTCAGCCAACCAAGCCAACTAACCATCCACCCATCTAGCCAGCCAGTCCCCCAAACCCCATATAATTCTCTAACAGTACGAACGGGTATTATTTGTAAAATTGTATTGTTTTGTATGATGTTTCATGGCAACAACAATTTTCGAAATTTATAAAATAAAAACAATAAAAACAAAAATAACAAATAAACAAAACATGGCAAAAAATAAAAAAAATAGAATAAAACCATACTGAAACTAAGTAAATAACCTTAGCAAGTGGGTGAAATTTTAAAATGAATGATTGAAATACGAAAAATACTAAAAAAAATAATAAATAATAGAAAAAATAAAACATTTTTATCTAAAATAAAAATACGAAACATAAAATAAATAGGATTGAATGTGTACCAGAGAGTACAAGTATTTTTTTCTAATTTGTAATATCTTGCACACTAATACATACATGAAATATACCGACTGAGATATAATAAAAAATAACAATATTAAATAACTTGCATACTTTTAGGGGGTGATCATGAATCTAATTAGTCGAATTGAATGCAAAAGTTTTTACCATCTATTGGGATCAAATTGTTCCAGATATTTACAAATGACGATAATCTGTGATCACTTTTATTTCCCATCAAAAATCGATATTTTCTGATCAAAAATCGATTTTTTTAAAGAAAACATAAAAGTCCATTTATTTTGGAAACTAGAAGAGATAAAGTCAAAACAACGATAATCTGTGATCACTTTAATTTCCCATAAAAAATCGATACTTTCGCATCAAAAATCGATTTTCTTAATGAAAATATAAAAGTCCATTTATTTTGGAAACTAGAAGAGATAGAGCCAAAACAACGATAATCTGTGATCACTTTTATTTTCCATCAAAAATCGATATTTTTCCATCAAAAATCGATTTTTTGAGTAAAAACATAAAAGTCCATTTATTTTGGAAACTAGAAGAGATAGAGCCAAAACAACGATAATCTGTGATCACTTTTAATTCCCATCAAAAATCGATATTTTCTCATCAAAAATCGATTTTTTGAGTGAAAACATAAAAGTCCATTTATTCTGGAAACTAGAAGAGATAGAGCCAAAACAACGATAATCTGTGATCACTTTTATTTTCCATCAAAAATCGATTTTTTGCGTGAAAACATAAAAGTCCATTTATTTTGGAAACTAGAAGAGATACAGCCAAAACAACGATAATCTGTGATCACTTTTATTTTCCATCAAAAATCGATATTTTTAAAAAAAATCGATTTTTTGAGTAAAAACATATAAGTCCATTCTTTTTGGAAACTAGAAGAGATAGAGCCAAAACAATGATAATCTGTCTTCACTTTTATTTCCCATAAAAAATCGATATTTTTCCATCGATTTTTTGAGTAAAAACATAAAAGTCCATTTTTTTGGAAACTAGAAGAGATAGAGCCAAAACAAAGATAATCTGTGATCACTTTTATTTTCCATCAAAAATCGATATTTTTCGATCAAAAATCGATTTTTTGGGTGAAAACATAAAAGTCCATTTATTTTGGAAACTAGAAGAGATACAGCCAAAACAACGATAATCTGTGATCACTTTAATTTCCATCAAAAATCGATTTTTTGAGTGAAAACATAAAAGTCCATTTATTTGGAAACTAGAAGAGATACAGCCAAAACAACGATAATCTGTGATCACTTTAATTTCCCATCAAAAATCGATATTTTCCATCAAAGATCGATTTTTTTCGGTGAAAACATAAAAGTCCAATTATTTTGGAAACTAGAAGAGATAGAGCCAAAACAACGATAATCTGTGATCACTTTAATTTCCATCAAAAATCGTTTTTTTGAGTGAAAACATAAAAGTCCATTTATTTTGGAAACTAGAAGAGATACAGCCAAAACAACGATAATCTGTGATCACTTTAATTTCCCATCAAAAATCGATTTTTTGAGCGAAAACATAAAAGTCCATTTATTTTGGAAATTAGAAGAGATACAGCCAAAACAACGATAATCTGTGATCACTTTAATTTCCCATAAAAAATCGATATTTTCCATCAAAAATCGATTTTTTCGGTGAAAACATAAAAGTCCATTTATTTTGGAAACTAGAAGAGATACAGCCAAAACAACGATAATCTGTGATCACTTTAATTTCCCATAAAAAATCGATATTTTCTATCAAAAATCGATTTTTTCGGTGAAAACATTAAAGTCCATTTATTTTGGAAACTAGAAGAGATAGAGCCAAAACAACGATAATCTGTGATCACTTTAATTTCCATCAAAAATCGTTTTTTTGAGTGAAAACATAAAAGTCCATTTATTTTGGAAACTAGAAGAGATACAGCCAAAACAACGATAATCTGTGATCACTTTAATTTCCCATCAAAAATAAATTATTTGAGTGTAAACATAAAAGTCCATTTATTTTGGAAACTAGAAGAGATACAGCCAAAACAATGATAATCTGTGATCACTTTAATTTCCCATCAAAAATCGATTTTTTGAGTCAAAACATAAAAGTCCATTTATTTTGGAAACTAGAAGAGATACAGCCAAAACAATGATAATGTGTGATCACTTTAATTTCCCATCAACAATCGATTTTTTGAGTGTAAACATAAAAGTCCATTTATTTTGGAAACTAGAAGAGATACAGCCAAAACAACGATAATCTGTGATCACTTTAATTTCCCATCAAAAATAAATTTTTTGAGTGAAAACATAAAAGTCCATTTATTTTGGAAACTAGAAGAGATACAGCCAAAACAACGATAATCTGTGATCACTTTAATTTCCCAACAAAAATCGATTTTTTAGGTGAAAACATAAAAGTCCATTTATTTTGGAAACTAGAAGAGATACAGCCAAAACAACGATAATCTGTGATCACTTTTATTTCCCATCAGAAATCGATATTTTCCCTTAAATATCGATTTTTTGAGTGAAAACATAAAAGTCCATTTATTTTGGAAACTAGAAGAGATACAGCCAAAACAACGATAATCTGTGATCACTTTAATTTCCCATCAAAAATCGATTTTTTGAGTGTAAACATAAAAGTCCATTTATTTTGGAAACTAGAAGAGATACAGCCAAAACAACGATAATCTGTGATCACTATAATTTCCCATCAAAAATCAATTTTTTGAGTGTAAACATAAAAGTCCATTTATTTTGGAAACTAGAAGAGATACAGCCAAAACAACGATAATCTGTGATCACTTTTATTTTCCATTAAAAATCGATATTTTTCCATCAAAAATCGATTTTTTTAATGAAAAAATAAAAGTCCATTTAGTTTGGAAACTAGAAGAGATACAGCCAAAACAACGATAATCTGTGATCACTTTAATTTCCCATCAAAAATCGATTTTTTTGAGTGAAAACATAAAAGTCCATTTATTTTGGAAACTAGAAGAGATACAGCCAAAACAACGATAATCTGTGATCACTTTTATTTTCCATTAAAAATCGATATTTTTCCATCAAAAATCGATTTTTTAATGAAAAAACAAAAGTCCATTTATTTTGGAAACTAGAAGAGATACAGCCAAAACAACGATAATCTGTGATCACTTTAATTTCCCAACAAAAATCGATTTTTTGAGTGAAAACATAAAAGTCCATTTATTTTGGAAACTAGAAGAGATACAGCCAAAACAACGATAATCTGTGATCACTTTTTTAAAAATCGATATTTTTCCATCAAAAATCGATTTTTTTAATGAAAAAACAAAAGTCCATTTATTTTGGAAACTAGAAGAGATACAGCCAAAACAACGATAATCTGTGATCACTTTTATTTTCCATTAAAAAGCGATTTTTTGAGTGAAAACATAAAAGTCCATTTATTTTGGAAACTAGAAGAGATACAGCCAAAACAACGATAATCTGTGATCACTTTAATTTCCCATCAAAAATCGATTTTTTGAGTGAAAACATAAAAGTCCATTTATTTTGGAAACTAGAAGAGATACAGCCAAAACAACGATAATCTGTGATCACTTTTATTTTCCATTAAAAATCGATATTCCATTTATTTTGGAAACTAGAAGAGATACAGCCAAAACAACGATAATCTGTGATCACTTTAATTTCCCATCAAAAATCGATTTTTTCGGTGAAAACATAAAAGTCCATTTATTTTGGAAACTAGAAGAGATATAGCCAAAACAACGATAATCTGTGATCACTTTTATTTTCCATTAAAAATCGATATTTTTCCATCAAAAATCGATTTTTTTAATGAAAACATAAAAGTCCATTTATTTTGGAAACTAGAAGAGATACAACCAAAACAACGATAATCTGTGATCACTTTAATTTCCCATCAAAAATCGATTTTTTAAGTGAAAACATAAAAGTCCATTTATTTTGGAAACTAGAAGAGATACAGGTGAAAAATCGATTTTTGATCCAAAAAATCGATTTTTGATCGAAAAAAATCGATTTTTTATGAAAAATATCGATTTTTTATGGGAAATTAAAGTGATCACAGATTATCGTTGTTTTGGCTATATCTCTTCTAGTTTCCAAAATAAATGGACTTTTATGTTTTCACTCAAAAAATCGATTTTTAATGGAAAATAAAAGTGATCACAGATTATCGTTGTTTTGGCTGTATCTCTTCTAGTTTCCAAAATAAATGGACTTTTATGTTTTCACTCAAAAAATCGATTTTTAATGGAAAAATATCGATTTCTGATGGGAAATAAAAGTGATCACAGATTATCGTTGTTTTGGCAGTATCTCTTCTAGTTTCCAAAATAAATGGACTTTTATGTTTTCATTAAAAAAATCGATTTTTGATGGAAAAATATCGATTTTTAATGGAAAACATAAAAGTCCATTTATTTTGGAAACTAGAAGAGATACAGCCAAAACAATGATAATCTGTGATCACTTTAATTTCCCATCAAAAATCGATTTTTTCGGTGAAAACATAAAAGTCCATTTATTTTGGAAACTAGAAGAGATACAGCCAAAATAACGATAATCTGTGATCACTTTAATTTCCCATCAAAAATCGATTTTTTGAGTGAAAACATAAAAGTCCATTTATTTTGGAAACTAGAAGAGATACAGCCAAAACAACGATAATCTGTGATCACTTTAATTTCCCATCAAAAATCGATTTTTTGAGTGAAAACATAAAAGTCCATTTATTTTGGAAACTAGAAGAGATACAGCCAAAACAACGATAATCTGTGATCACTTTTATTTTCCATAAAAAAACGATTTTTTGAGTGAAAACATAAAAGTCCATTTATTTTGGGAACTAGAAGAGATATAGCCAAAACAACGATAATCTGTGATCACTTTAATTTCCCATAAAAAATCGATATTTTTCATAAAAAATCGATTTTTTCGATCAAAAATCGATTTTTTCGGTGAAAACATAAAAGTCCATTTATTTTGAAAACTAGAAGAGATACAGCCAAAACAACGATAATCTGTGATCACTTTAATTTCCCATCAAAAATCGATTTTTTGAGTGAAAACATAAAAGTCCATTTATTTTGGAAACTAGAAGAGATACAGCCAAAACAACGATAATCTGTGATCACTTTAATTTCCCATCAAAAATCGATTTTTTCGGTGAAAACATAAAAGTCCATTTATTTTGGAAACTAGAAGAGATACAGCCAAAACAACGATAATCTGTGATCACTTTTATTTTCCATTAAAAATCGATATTTTTCCATCAAAAATCGATTTTTTTAATGAAAAAATAAAAGTCCATTTATTTTGGAAACTAGAAGAGATACAGCCAAAACAACGAAAATCTGTGATCACTTTAATTTCCCATCAAAAATCGATTTTTTCGGTGAAAACATAAAAGTCCATTTATTTTGGAAACTAGAAGAGATACAGCCAAAACAACGATAATCTGTGATCACTTTTATTTTCCAATCGATATTTTTCCATCAAAAATCGATTTTTTTAATGAAAACATAAAAGTCCATTTATTTTGGAAACTAGAAGAGATACAGCCAAAACAACGATAATCTGTGATCACTTTAATTTCCCATCAAAAATCGATTTTTTCGGTGAAAACATAAAAGTCCATTTATTTTGGAAACTAGAAGAGATATAGCATAAACAACGATAATCTGTGATCACTTTTATTTTCCATTAAAAATCGATATTTTTCCATCAAAAATCGATTTTTTTCAATGAAAAAATAAAAGTCCATTTATTTTGGAAACTAGAAGAGATACAGCCAAAACAACGATAATCTGTGATCACTTTAATTTCCCATCAAAAATCGATTTTTTGAGTGAAAACATAAAAGTCCATTTATTTTGGAAACTAGAAGAGATACAGCCAAAACAATGATAATCTGTGATCACTTTAATTTGCCATCAAAAATCGATTTTTTGAGTGAAAACATAAAAGTCCATTTATTTTGGAAACTAGAAGAGATACAGCCAAAACAACGATAATCTGAAAAAAATTGAATGAAAACATAAAAGTCCATTTATTTTGGAAACTAGAAGAGATACAGCCAAAACAACGATAATCTGTGATCACTTTTATTTTCCATTAAAAATCGATATTTTTCCATCAAAAATCGATTTTTTTAATGAAAACATAAAAGTCCATTTATTTTGGAAACTAGAAGAGATACAGCCAAAACAACGACAATCTGTGATCACTTTTATTTCCCATCAGAAATCGATATTTTTCCATTAAAAATCGATTTTTTGAGTGAAAACATAAAAGTCCATTTATTTTGGAAACTAGAAGAGATACAGCCAAAACAACGATAATCTGTGATCACTTTTATTTCCTATCAAAAATCGATTTTTTGAGTAAAAACATAAAAGTCCATTTATTTTGGAAACTAGAAGAGATACAGCCAAAACAACGATAATCTGTGATCACTTTAATTTCCCATTAAAAATCGATTTTTTGAGTGAAAACATAAAAGTCCATTTATTTTGGAAACTAGAAGAGATACAGCCAAAACAACGATAATCTGTGATCACTTTTATTTTCCATTAAAAATCGATATTTTTCCATCAAAAATCGATTTTTTTAATGAAAAAATAAAAGTCCATTTATTTTGGAAACTAGAAGAGATACAGCCAAAACAACGAAAATCTGTGATCACTTTAATTTCCCATCAAAAATCGATTTTTTCGGTGAAAACATAAAAGTCCATTTATTTTGGAAACTAGAAGAGATACAGCCAAAACAACGATAATCTGTGATCACTTTTATTTTCCATTAAAAATCGATATTTTTCCATCAAAAATCGATTTTTTTAATGAAAACATAAAAGTCCATTTATTTTGGAAACTAGAAGAGATACAGCCAAAACAACGATAATCTGTGATCACTTTAATTTCCCATCAAAAATCGATTTTTTCGGTGAAAACATAAAAGTCCATTTATTTTGGAAACTAGAAGAGATATAGCATAAACAACGATAATCTGTGATCACTTTTATTTTCCATTAAAAATCGATATTTTTCCATCAAAAATCGATTTTTTTCAATGAAAAAATAAAAGTCCATTTATTTTGGAAACTAGAAGAGATACAGCCAAAACAATGATAATCTGTGATCACTTTAATTTCCCATCAAAAATCGATTTTTTGAGTGAAAACATAAAAGTCCATTTATTTTGGAAACTAGAAGAGATACAGCCAAAACAACGATAATCTGTGATCACTTTAATTTACTATCAAAAATCGATTTTTTGAGTAAAAACATAAAAGTCCATTTATTTTGGAAACTAGAAGAGATACAGCCAAAACAACGATAATCTGTGATCACTTTAATTTCCCATTAAAAATCGATTTTTTGAGTGAAAACATAAAAGTCCATTTATTTTGGAAACTAGAAGAGATACAGCCAAAACAACGATAATCTGTGATCACTTTTATTTTCCATTAAAAATTGATATTTTTCCATCAAAAATCGATTTTTTGAGTGAAAACATAAAAGTCCATTTATTTCGGAAACTAGAAGAGATACAGCCAAAACAACGACAATCTGTGATCACTTTAATTTCCTATCAAAAATCGATTTTTTCGGTGAAAACATAAAAGTCCATTTATTTTGGAAACTAGAAGAGATAGAGCCAAAACAACGATTATCTTTGTTCACTTTAATTTCCCATCAAAAATCGAGTTTTTGAGTGAAAACATAAAAGTTCATTTATTTTGGAAACTAGAAGAGATACAGCCAAAACAACGATAACCTGTGATCACATTAATTTCCCATCAAAAATCGATATTTCTCATCAAAAATCGATTTCTTCGGTGAAAACATAAAAGTCCATTTATTTTGGAAACTAGAAGAGATACAGCCAAAACAACGATAATCTGTGATCACTTTAATTCCCATAAAAAATTGATACTTTTCATCAAAAATCGATTTTTTTCGGTGAAAACATAAAAGTCAATTTATTTTGGAAACTAGAAGAGATACAGCCAAAACAACGATAATCTGTGATCACTTTAATTTCCCATCAAAAATTGATTTTTCGGTGTAAACATAAAAGTCCATTTATTTTGGAAACTAGAAGAGATACAGCTAAAACAACGATAATCTGTGATCACCTTTATTTCCCATCAGAAATCGATATTTTTCCATTAAAAATCGATTTTTTGAGTGAAAACATAAAAGTCCATTTATTTTGGAAAATAGAAGAGATACAGCCAAAACAACGATAATCTGTGATCACTTTAATTTCCCATCAAAAATCGATTTTTTTAGTGAAAACATAAAAATCCATTTATTTTGGAAACTAGAAGAGATTGAGCCAAAACAACGATAATCTGTGATCACTTTAATTTCCCATCAAAAATCGATATTTTCCATCAAAAATCGATTTTTTCGGTGAAAATATAAAAGTCCATTTATTTTGGAAACTAGAAGAGATAGAGCCAAAACAATGATAATCTGTGATCACTTTAATTTCCCATAAAAAATCGATTTTTTGAATGAAAACATAAAAGTCCATTTATTTTGGAAACTAGAAGAGATACAGCCAAAACAACGATAATCTGTGATCACTTTTATTTTCCATTAAAAATCGATATTTTTCCATCAAAATCGATTTTTTTTATGAAAACATAAAAGTCCATTTATTTTGGAAACTAGAAGAGATTGAGCCAAAACAACGATAATCTGTGATCACTTTTATTTCCCATCAAAAATCAATATTTTTCCATCAAAAATCGATATTTTCCCATCAAAAATAGTTTTTTTGAATGAAAACATAAAAGTCCATTTATTATGGAAACTAGAAGAGATAGAGCTAAAACAACGATAATCTGTGATCACTTTTATTTTCATTAAGTATTTTCCTAGCCTATGTGTTATAATTCAAGTGTCATATTTGAGTTTACATTTTTCATTTTTCAACAGACTTACCTTAATTTATCCGCCTTAATGACGAAGACTGCCCACCAAATATGTCTGTTGAGTGCTGTTGTCGAATTAATAGAAGCCATTTAGTACCGTTGAAGAAGTGTTCTAAATCGACCCGGTAATAAGTCCAGCATAATACGATCTTAAATGGAAAATTAAAAAAATATATTAAATAGTAAATAGTAACTTGCCTATGAACTAGTAATCATATTTAGGTTTTATTGCTATTTACAATTGTATTATTATTTATTGTATTATATTTAGTTTTTATTATTATTGTTTGTGTTGTTTTTAGTAATATTTACTGAATTTGAAAAATTCAACTTAACAATATCGTGCAAACAAACAAACAAACAAACAAACAAACAAACAAACAGTTGTGAAACATACAATTTGAAAATAGTGAGAACAAAACACTCATACGCCACATGGTGTTTTGAAGTTTAGTAAATTGTTGTTGCTGCAGTTTTTTCTCAATGTTGATGTTTTAGTAAACCCGGTAGTTTTGAAAGAAGCTAAACAGTCAGTGTTTAGCTAGCAGATGGTGTTAATTGATACAATAACTTGTTTTAATTTCAAGGATATGAAACTAGTTCCAAACGCTACATGGATATTGTACAATAGCATGTTTATGGATATTTGTATATGGTTAAGTAAACATTTAGGTTTTTGCAAATTTTGTAAAATTCTATTTATTTACTATTATAAAAATTTCCTAAACAGTGGAGGACAATAAAGAGTAAATTATTAAGAGAGATCATGAGATTAACTTAATGTTGATTTATAAGAATAATTGGATACCTAAGTTCATGATTATCATTACTTTTTGAACGATTTAAAGCTCAAACAAGATCACCTCGGTAAAACTGTATTAAAATTATATTAACTGCAAGTTATCAACATAATTGTTCAAATATAAATAGTTTTAAATACTAGTATTAAGCAAAATATCTACAAATGTGTGCATATGAGCGTAAATATGTATATACAAGACAATTACTATTACATACATACATATATACATATGTTTTGCATGTATTTGTGAGTATTTAAAAGTTTGCTTGTTTTTAGTAGAGTAGAATATTTGTATTGTTGTCACAGATTCATATATACATGCATTCACATTTATTTATTTTTGCATATACATATTCCTTTCAAATACAAATGTAAGTAACAGTTTATAAATACATACAAACACACATAAAGTTCAATCTTAGTATCTGTGTTTTATTCCTTATGCATCTTCTATGGAGCTTATAGCAGCAATTCATTGTCTTTGTGAAACAAAAAAAAGAAAAATATACATAAGACAACAACTGCAACAAACAACATAGAAATATTATTTTCTTCACCTCTCGCTCAGATGTCTAAGAAATTCTTTTCTTTAGTTTTTCTAAGCTTCTTTACGTTTAGTTATACTTGTTTATTTGTAGAGTTGATTTTGTAGTTTTAGTAAAAGTATGGCAGTATTGTTTTATACTATTTTTTTCAGAATATTGTTTAAACAACTCTTCATCAAAATCATCATTGTCATTGTGTTTGAAATTCTGTAGAATGATCAGATGTCTCTAAGAGTGAATTAAATTAATTAAGTCGAACTGAACTAGAACTGAATTAGAACTGAAGTAGAACTGAACTAGAACTGAACTAGAACCGAACTAGAACTGAATTGGAACTGAACTAAAACTGAACTGACCTAGAACTGAACTAGAACTGAACTAGAACTGAACTAGAACTGACTAGAACTGAACTAGAACTGAACTAGAACTGAACTAGAACTGAACTAGAACTGAAACTAGAACTGAACTAGAACTGAACTAGAACTGAACTAGAACTGAACTAGAACTGAACTAGAACTGAACTAGAACTGAACTAGACTGAACTAGAACTGAACTAGAACTGAACTAAACTGAACTAGAACTGAACTAGAACTGAACTAGAACTGAAAACTGAACTAGAACTGAACTAGAACTGAACTAGAACTGAACTAAGAACTTAACTAGAACTGAACTAGAACTAAACTAGAACTGAACTAGAACTGAACTAGAACCTGAACTAGAACTGAACTAGAAACTGACCTAGAACTGAACTAGAACTGAACTAGACGGAACTAGAACTGAACTGAACTAGAACTGACTAGAACTGAACTAGAACTGAACTAGAGACTGAACTAGAACTGAACTAGAACTGAACTAGAACTGAACTAGAACTGAACTAGAACTGAACTAGACTGAACTAGAACTGAACTAGAACTGAACTAGAACTGAACTAGAACTGAACTAGAACTAGAACTGAACTAGAACTGAACTAGAAACTGAACTAGAACTGAACTAGAACTGAACTAGAACTGAACTAGAACGGACTGAACTAGAACTAGAACTGAACTAGAACTGAACTAGAACTGAACTAGAATAGACTAGACTGAACTAGTAACTGAACTAGAACTGAACTATAACTGAACTAGAACTGAACTAGAACTGAACTAGAACTGAACTAGAACTGAACTAGAACTGACTAGAACGAACTGAACTGACTAGAACTGAACTAGAACTGAACTAGAACTGAACTAGAAACTGAACTAGAACTGAACTAGAACTGAACTAGAACTGACTAGAACTAACTAGAACTGAACTAGAACTGAACTAGAACTGAACTAGAACTGAACTAGAACTGAACTAGAACTGAACTAGAACTGAACTAGAACTGAACTAGAACTGAACTAGAACTGAACTAGAACTGACTGAACTGAACTAGAACTGAACTAGACGAACTAGAACTGAACTAGAACTGACTAGAACTGAACTAGAACTGAACTAGAAACTGAACTAGAACTGAACTAGAACTGAACTAGAACTGAACTAGAACTGAACTAGAACTGAACTAGAACTGAACTAGAACTGAACTAGAACTGAACTAGAACTGAACTAGAACTGAACTAGAACTGAGAACTAAGAACTGAACTAGAACTGAACTAGAACTGAACTAGAACTGAACTAGAACTGAACTAGAACTGAACTAGAACTGAACTAGATACTGAACTAGAACTGAACTAGAACTGAACTAGAACTGAACTAGAACTGACTAGAACTGAACTAGAACTGAACTAGAACTGAACTAGAACTGAACTAGAACTGAACTAGACACTGAATTCTAGAACTGACTAGAACTGAACTAGAACTGAACTAGAACTGAACTAGACTGAACTAGAACTGAACTAGAACTGAACTAGACTGAACTAGAACTGAAATAGAACTGAACTAGAACTGAAATAGACTGAACTAGAACTGAACTAGAACTGAACTAGAACTGAACTAGAACTGAACTAGAACTGAACTAGAACTCGAACTAGAACTGACTAGAACTGAACTAGAACTGAACTAACGAAACTAGAACTGAACTAGAACTGAACTAGAACTGAACTAGAACTGAACTAGAACTGAATCTAGAACTGAACTAGAACTGAACTAGAACTGAACTAGAACTGAACTAGAACTGAACTAGAACTGAACTAGAACTGAACTAGAACTGAACTAGAACTGAACTAGAACTGAACTATAACTGAACTAGAACTGAACTAGAAACTGACTAGAACTGACTAGAACTGAACTAGAACTGAACTAGAACTGAACTAGAACTGAACTAGAACTGAACTAGAACTGAACTAGAACTGAACTAGAACTGAAACAGACTGAACAGAACTGAACTAGAACTGAACTAGAACTGAACTAGAACTGACTAGAACTGAACTAGAACTGAACTAGAACTGAACTAGAACTGAACTAGAACTGAACTAGAACTGAACTAGAACTGAACTAGAAACTGAACTAGAACTGAACTACTAGAACTGAACTAGAACTGAACTAGAACTGAAACTAGACTGAACTAGAAATGACTAGAAACTGAACTAGAACTGAACTAGAACTGAACTAGAACTGAACTAGAACTGAACTAGAACTGAACTAGAACTGAACTAGAACTGAACTAGAACGGAACTAGAACTGAACTAGAACTGAACTAGAACTGAACTAGAACTGAACTAGAAACTGAACTAGAAACTGAACTAGAAACTGAACTAGAATTGACTAAAACTGAACTAGAACTGAACTAGAACTGAAACTAGAAACTGAACTAGAACTGAACTAGAACTGAACTAGAACTGAACTAGAACTGAACTAGAACTGAACTAGAACTGAAACTAGAACTGAACCTAGAACTGAACTAGAACTAGAACTGAACTAGAACTGAACCTAGAACTGAACTAGAACTGAACTAGAACTGAACTAGAACTGAACTAGAACTGGAACTAGAACTGAACTAGAACTGAACTAGAACTGAACTAGAACTGAACTAGAACTGAACTAGAACTGAACTAGAACTGACTAGAACTGAAACCTGAACTAGAACTGAACTAGACTGAACTAGAACTGAACTAGAACTGAACTAGAACTGAACTAGAACTGAACTAGACTGAACTAGAACTGAACTAGACTGAACTAGAACTGAACTAGAACTGACTAGAACTGAACTAGAACTGAACTAGAAACGGAACTAGAACTGAACTAGAACTGAACTAGAACTGAACTAGAACTGAACTAGAACTGAACTAGAACTGAACTGAACTGAACTAGAACTGAACTAGAACTGAACTAGAACGGAACTAGAACTGAACTAGAACTGAACTAGAACTGAACTAGAACTGAACTAGAACTGAACTAGAACTGAACTAGAACTGAACTAGAACTGAACTAGAACTGAACTAGAACTGGACTAGAACTGAACTAGAACTGAACTAGAACTGAACTAGAACTGAACTAGAACTGAACTAGAAACTAGAACTGAACTAGAACTGAACTAGAACTGAACTAGAACTGAACTAGAACTGAACTAGAACTGAACTAGAACTGAACTAGAACTGAACTAGAACTGAACTAGAACTGAACTAGAACTGAACTAGAACTGAACTAGAACTGAACTAGAACTGAACTAGAACTGAACTAGAACTGAACTAGAACTGAACTAGAACTGAACTAGAAACTGAACTAGAACTGAACTAGAACTGAACTAGAACTGAACTAGAACTGAACTAGAAATGAACTAGAACTGAACTAGAACTGAACTAGAACTGAACTAGAACTGAACTAGAACTGAACTAGAACTGAACTAGAACTGAACTAGAACTGAACTAGAACTGAACTAGAACTGAACTAGAACTGAACTAGAACTGAACTAGAACTGAACTAGAACTGAAACTAGAACTGAACTAGAACTGAACTGAACTAGAACTGAACTAGAACTGAACTAGAACTGAACTAGAACTGAACTAGAACTGAACTAGAACTGAACTAGAACTGAACTAGAACTGAACTAGAACTGAACTAGAACTGAACTAGAACTGAACTAAAACTGAACTAGAACTGAACTAGAACTGAACTAGAACTGAACTAGAACTGAACTAGAACTGAACTAGAACTGAACTAGAACTGAACTAGAACTGAACTAGAACTGAACTAGAACTGAACTAGAACTGAACTAGAACTGAACTAGAACTGAACTAGAACTGAACTAGAACTGAACTAGAACTGAACTAGAACTGAACTAGAACTGAACTAGAACTGAACTAGAACTGAACTAGAACTGAACTAGAACTGAACTAGAACTGAACTAGAACTGAACTAGAACTGAACTAGAACTGAACTAGAACTGAACTAAAACTGAACTAGAACTGAACTAGAACTGAACTAGAACTGAACTAGAACTGAACTAGAACTGAACTAGAACGGAACTAGAACTGAACTAGAACTGAACTAGAACTGAACTAGAACTGAACTAGAACTGAACTAGAACTGAACTAGAACTGAACAAGAACTGAACTAGAACTGAACTAGAACTGAACTAGAACTAAACTAGAACTGAACTAGAACTGAACTAGAACTGAACTAGAACTGAACTAGAACTGAACTAGAACTGAACTAGAACTGAACTAGAACTGAACTAGAACTGAACTAGAACTGAACTAGAACTGAACTAGAACTGAACTAGAACTGAAAGAACTGGAACTGAACTAGAACTGAACTAGAACTGAACTAGAACTGAACTAGAACTGAACTAGAACTGAACTAGAACTGAACTAGAACTGAACTAGAACTAAACTAGAACTGAACTAGAACTGAACTAGAACTGAACTAGAACTGAACTAGAACTGAACTAGAACTGAACTAGAACTGAACTAGAACTGAACTAGAACTGAACTAGAACTGAACTAGAACTGAACTAGAACTGAACTAGAACTGAACTAGAACTGAACTAGAACTGAACTAGAACTGAACTAGAACTGAACTAGAACTGAACTAGAACTGAACTAGAACTGAACTAGAACTGAACTAGAACTGAACTAGAACTGAACTAGAACTGAACTAGAACTGAACTAGAAACTGAACTAGAACTGAACTAGAACTGAAGTAGAACTGAACTAGAACTGAACTAGAACTAGAACTGAACTAGAACTGAACTAGAACTGAACTAGAAATGAACTAGAACTGAACTAGAACTGAACTAGAACTGAACTAGAACTGAACTAGAACTGAAGTAGAACTGAACTAGAACTGAACTAGAACTGAACTAGAACTGAACTAGAACTGAACTAGAACTGAACTAGAACTGAACTAGAACTGAACTAGAACTGAACTAGAACTGAACTAGAACTGAACTAGAACTGAACTAGAACTGAACTAGAACTGAACTAGAACTGAACTAGAACTGAACTAGAACTGAACTAGAACTGAACTAGAACTGAACTAGAACTGAACTAGAACTGAACTAGAACTGAACTAGAACTGAACTAGAACTGAACTAGAACTGAACTAGAACTGAACTAGAACTGAACTAGAACTGAACTAGAACTGAACTAGAACTGAACTAGAACTGAACTAGAACTGAACTAGATCTGAACTAGAACTGAACTAGAACTGAACTAAAACTGAACTAGAACTTTTACTATGACATAAAAGAGAAAAGGGCAAGTATATTCTTCCTTCTGGATGCAAGGCTTTTAAAATTATGATCCAAATTATGTACATTGTTGCATCTTTCGAGAATAAATTCTTTTAAAACTCATTGCTATCATTATGTTTATACGCAAACAAACAACAGTCAACAGTACAGTCGTTTTGTCGTTTCGTCGTTTCGTCGTTTCTGTTGCTGTTGCCGTCATCGTCATGTTGTTTATTGTTTTAATTCTGTTTCTGTTGCTGTTTTTGGTTGAGTGTACTATTTTGCTTTTTCGGTTTCATTTGGTTTGGTTCGGTTTTGTTGGTTTTGGAATGTTTTGTGTATTTTGGTGTGTCATCAAACACAACAGAAAGAAACTTTTTTTGTTGTTCCATTTCATTCATCTACTACTTACTTGCTGCTTGTTTTATATTTCATTTCAAAAGGTTTGTTTCATTACAATTTAACGTTATTTTCCTACTACTTTTGCCTGTACACAGCTTGCTGTTTCTTGTGATATTCCTTCTTTTCCTCAACCTCTTCCTCTTAGTCGCTATAGAAAACATGGTGGATTGGTACTTGGTATTAAGTATGAGTTGTTGAGTGTTGTGTTGTTGGTGCAGCAAAACTGTATTGTTGTTTATTTTGGAGGATTTTAAGATAATGATGGTGATGATGATGTTGACGATGACGTTGATGTTGCTGCTGTTGTTGCTGTTGATAAAGATGAAGGAGGTTTGTATGCAGAAGAAACTGTATGTGCGCTTGTGTATGTGTTGAATTCGTAGAAATGAATTGTAAATAAAAGATTGAGTTGTTGTTCAAATAACTTTTGTTTGAATTGGTATTTGTAGATATTTATAAGGGTTAACAAACTGTCTTCGAGTAAAAATATTTGTATTGGGTTTTTTTGTATTTTTCCTATATATTGTTTTTAGTAACAAATCAGAAGATAAGACGACATTACATCGGTACCACCACATCTTAATTATGGCTGGTAGCTGATGATGATGATGTTGAAATCAATAATTCATTTCTATAAAGTTTGACATTAATGCTGGCATTACTTATTTGTTAAAATAAGGTTTTATTGAAGTATTAGGTTGTTTTGTAAGAATATACCGAGTATTTCTCTGTAGGTGGGGAACTTATGCATATTAATAGAAAACTCTTGCCAAATTTTAATGTTATGTACTTGTGGAACTGTTTTAGACAAGGCTCAGTTACATTACTTAATAAATTAAACTGAGTTAACTAATCCAAATTAATTATCATTTATTGCTTTGAGTTCATTCATAGTGAGCTGATCGGGATCTTAATAAGATCTGAAACTTCAACTGAAAAAGATCTTTTCTAGAGCGGAACCAGAACTGAACTAAAACTGAACTAAAACAGATCTTCAAACTGTTCTTGAAGTAAACTAGAACTTGATCTTCAACTGTTCTTGAACTGAATTAGAAATGATATGCAACTGTTCTAGAACTAAACTAGAACTGAATTAGAACTGAACTGAACTAGAACTGAACTAGAACTGAACTAAAACTGAACTAAAACTGAACTAAAACTGAACTAGAACTGAACTAGAACTGAACTAGAAATGAACTAGAACTACTGAACAGAACTGAACTAGAACTGAACTAGAACTGAACTAGAACTGAACTAGAACTGAACTAGAACTGAACTAGAACTGAACTAGAACTGAACTAGAACTGAACTAGAACTGAACTAGAACTGAACTAGAACTGAACTAGAACTGAACTAGAACTGAACTAGAACTGAACTAGAACTGAACTAGAACTGAACTAGAACTGAACTAGAACTGAACTAGAACTGAACTAGAACTGACTAGAACTGAACTAGAACTGAACTAGAACTGAACTAGAACTGAACTAGAACTGAACTAGAACGACTAGAACTGAACTAGAACTGAACTAGACTGAACTAGAATTGAACTAGAACTGAACTAGAATTGAACTAGAACTGAACTAGAACTGAAATAGACTGAACTAGAACTGAACTAGATCTGACTAGAACTGAACTAGAACTGAACTAGAACTGAACTAGAACTGAACTAGAACTGAACTAGAACTGAACTAGAACTGAACTAGAACTGAACTAGAACTGAACTAGAACTGAACTAGAACTGAACTAGAACTGAACTAGAACTGAACTAGAACTGAACTAGAACTGAACTAGAACTAACTGAACTAGAACTGAACTAGAACTGAACTAGAACTGAACTAGAACTGAACTAGAACTGAACTAGAACTGAACTAGAACTGAACTAGAACTGAACTAGAACTGAACTAGAACTGAACTAGAACTGAACTAGAACTGAACTAGAACTGAACTAGAACTGAACTAGAACTGAACTAGAACTGAACTAGAACTGAACTAGAACTGAACTAGAACTGAACTAGAACTGAACTAGAACTGAACTAGAACTGAACTAGAACTGAACTAGAACTGAACTAGAACTGAACTAGAACTGAACTAGAACTGAACTAGAACTGAACTAGAACTGAACTAGAACTGAACTAGAACTGAACTAGAACTGAACTAGAACTGAACTAGAACTGAACTAGAACTGAACTAGAACTGAACTAGAACTGAACTGAACTAGAACAGAACTTGAACTAGAACTGAACTTGAACTTGAACTAGAACTGAACTTGAACTAGAACTGAACTTGAACTAGAACTACTTGAACTAGAACTGAACTAGAACTGAACTAGAACTGAACTAGAACTGAACTAGAACTGAACTAGAACTGAACTAGAACTGAACTAGAACTGAACTAGAACTGAACTAGAACTGAACTAGAACTGAACTAGAACTGAACTAGAACTGAACTAGAACTGAACTAGAACTGAACTAGAACTGAACTAGAACTGAACTAGAACTGAACTAGAACTGAACTAGAACTGAACTAGAACTGAACTAGAACTGAACTAGAACTGAACTAGAACTGAACTAGAACTGAACTAGAACTGAACTAGAACTGAACTAGAACTAGAACTGAACTAGAACTGAACTAGAACTGAACTAGAACTGAACTAGAACTGACTAGAACTGAACTAGAACTGAACTAGAACTGAACTAGAACTGAACTAGAACTGAACTAGAACTGAACTAGAACTGAACTAGAACTGAACTAGAACTGAACTAGAACTGAACTAGAACTGAACTAGAACTGAACTAGAACTGAACTAGAACTGAACTAGAACTGAACTAGAACTGAACTAAGAACTGAACTAGAACTGAACTAGAACTGACTAGAACTGAACTGAACTGACTAGAACTGAACTAGAACTGAACTAGAACTGAACTAGAACTGAACTAGAACTGAACTAGAACTGAACTAGAACTGAACTAGAACTGAACTAGAACTGAACTAGAAACTGAACTAGAACTGAACTAGAACTGAACTAGAACTGACTTAGGAAACTGAACTAGAACTGAACTAGAACTGAACTAGAACTGAACTAGAACTGAACTAGAACTGAACTAGAAACTGAACTAGAACTGAACTAGACTAGAACTGAACTAGAACTGAACTAGAACTGAACTAGAACTGAACTAGAACTGAACTAACTGAACTAGAACTGAACTAGAACTGAACTAGAACTGAACTAGAACTGAACTAGAACTGAACTAACTGAACTAGAACTAACTAGAACTGAACTAGAACTGAACTAGAACTGAACTGAACTGAACTAGAACTGAACTAGAACTGAACTAGAACTGAACTAGAACTGAACTAGAACTGAACTAGAACTGAACAGAACTGAACTAAACTGAAACTAGAACTGAGTAGAATTGAACGTGAACTAGAACTGAACTAGAACTGAACTAGAACTGAACTAGAACTGAACTAGAACTGAACTAGAACTGAACTAGAACTGAACTAGAACTGAACTAGAACTGAACTAGAACTGAACTAGAACTGAACTAGAACTGAACTAGAACTGAACTAGAACTGAACTAGAACTGACTAGAACTGAACTAGAACTGAACTAGAACTGAACTAGAACTGAACTAGAACTGAACTAGAACTGAACTAGAACTGAACTAGAACTGAACTAGAACTGAACTAGAACTGAACTAGAACTGAACTAGAACTGAACTAGAACTGAACTAGAACTGTACTAGAACTGAACTAGAACTGAACTAGAACTTAACTAGAACTGAACTAGAACTGAACTAGAACTGAACTAGAACTGAACTAGAACTGAACTAGAACTGAACTAGAACTGAACTAGAACTGAACTAGAACTGAACTAGAACTGAACTAGAACTGAACTAGAACTGAACTAGAACTGAAGTAGAACTGAAGCTAGAAGAACTGTACTTAGAAACTGAACTAGAACTGAAGTAGAACTGAAGTAGAACTGAAACTAGAACTTGAACTAGAACTGAACTAGAACTGAACTAAACTGAACTAGAACCTAGATGAACTAGAACGAACTAGAAACTGAACTAGAACTGAACTAGAACTGAACTAGAACTGAACTAGAACTGAACTACGAACTGAACTAGAACTGAACTAGAAACTGAACTAGAACTGAACTAGAACTGAACTAAGACTGAACTAGAACTGAACGAGAATTGAAACTAGAACTGAACTAGAACTGAACTAGAACTGAACTAGAACTGAACTAGAACTGAACTAGAACTGAACTAGAACTGAACTTGAACTGAATTAGAACTGAAAGCAGATTTTTGTATTGTTGTTGTAGGAAAATTTGTAATGAATACCTTTAATTTTTACTTACAGATAATAAGAAGGAAATCTGCATGTTGGACAATGCTTTGTAAGACGTACATACATTTTTATATGTTTTAAAATTCTGTCACAGTTAATGGTCTATTATTTTTTAGGAAATCTTCCCGTTTGGCATAGTTGATAACCATTGAAAGGTCGTGAATTGGGATATGTCAGAGCGAAAATGCAATTGTTGGTGCAACATGGTAACCAACAAGTTACTCGCAATGTAAAAGGAGATGTTCCTGGCTAATAATATTTACAAATCGAACATTTTGTTTTTTATCTTTTTCCAAAATCTTATGTTAATTTGTACTTAACTAATACACATCTAAATGACTAATTAGAATTCCAAGTAAAAGTTACATTGAATTACAAATTGAAAACAAAAAAATAATGTTAACCAATGACATTAATATAATATGTAAATAAATTAAATTTAATATTAATAACTAATTAACCTTAAAATATTGAAACAAATTGTAAATTAATTCATAAATAAACATGTTTATGACAATATCAACACAAACAGTAGCAAACTAGTCCACCTAATGCACGATTTTATGAATGTTTTTTTCTACATAATTAACACATGTTGTACAATTAAACAACTAATTATTTGAATTAATTTTTGCTGCTGTTGATTATCAAAAAATTTTACATTCTTAACATTAACTAAACACCAACAGCCAAACATTTAGAACACATACATCTAGTCTACTGTAAGTTGTCAAATAGAAATGCTTCCGCTTCCTTAAACAGTGCAACAATGTAGGCAGAAAAAAAAAACAAATAATTAAACAAAAATAAACACACAAAATAAATTGCGGTTTTATTTGCTCAACACATTGATTTAAATATTCTAGAATATAAAATTTAAAGAGATTTATACCAAAGAGAATTAAATAGTCATCCACCAAAGAAGAGAACTAAACTCTTTGTTTGGTTGTTTCGGCATTTCCGTTAGATAAGGATGGCGATATTTGCTTGTTTATTTGTTTGTTTGTGATTGACTTAAAAATATATGTATATATCTGATGATGATGACGTTTGTTTAACAAACTCGTGATACGTTAGAATTTAAAAATAAATCGTGTGATTAAACATTAACATTTCAGATACGAAAAACATATTGTTGAGTTAAAGACAAGACAAATTAATTTGTTTTTTAAATTCATAAGAAATTTAACAAAAGATCATTGTTTGCGCTCTTTGGTGAGTGTTTTTTTTTTTTTTTTTTTGTTATTTGTGTGTTTTTTGACAAATAAGTGTTTAGTTATTTTTAGCAAGACATCAATTTAAAATACAAAATTTGTATAAAATTAAAAATGTAATATGTATAAATCAATTTTAAAAATAAATACCAAATTTATATTTAAAACAATTTGTTTTGTTATTAAAAGAATTAATTTTAAAATTATTACAATTTTGAATTTTATTTAAAAAAAGTTAAACCGGGTAGCAGGGGCAAGTAAGTTTGGACAAAATTTGGCAAATATGTTCAGTTTTAGTTTAGTTCAAGTTCAGTTCTAGTTCAGTTCTAGTTCAGTTCTAGTTCAGTTCAGTTCTAGTTCAGTTCTAGTTCAGTTCTAGTTCAGTTCTAGTCTAGTTCAGTTCTAGTTCAGTTCTAGTTCAGTTCTAGTTCAGTTCTAGTTCAGTTCTAGTTCAGTTCAGTTCTAGTTCAGTTCTAGTTCAGTTCTAGTTCAGTTCTAGTTCAGTTCTAGTTCAGTTCTAGTTCAGTTCTAGTTCAGTTCTAGTTCAGTTCTAGTTCAGTTCTAGTTCAGTTCTAGTTCAGTTCTAGTTCAGTTCTAGTTCAGTTCTAGTTCAGTTCTAGTTCAGTTCTAGTTCAGTTCTAGTTCAGTTCTAGTTCAGTTCTAGTTCAGTTCTAGTTCAGTTCTAGTTCAGTTCTAGTTCAGTTCTAGTTCAGTTCTAGTTCAGTTCTAGTTCAGTTCTAGTTCAGTTCTAGTTCAGTTCTAGTTCAGTTCTAGTTCAGTTCTAGTTCAGTTCTAGTTCAGTTCTAGTTCAGTTCTAGTTCAGTTCTAGTTCAGTTCTAGTTCAGTTCTAGTTCAGTTCTAGTTCAGTTCTAGTTCAGTTCTAGTTCAGTTCTAGTTCAATTCTAGTTTAATTTCAATTCAGTTTTAGTTTAAAACCTGTGTAGCGTATCCTTTATTCGGACATGGCCGCTGCTACTTTCTTCTTTATGTATTTGTTATTGTTTTATTTACTAATTAAGTTCAATGATATTTTTGCATTTTTTTGTTTTGTTTATTTTATTATTGATGTTTATTAAACAATAAATAAAATATTAAAAAAGTAAACTGAATAAGCATTGAAGTAAATTAATGTTTTTGTTTTGTTTCTTTTTATATTGTTTTTAATTAACATAATAAATTAGTACAAGCCAAACAACATTATTTAAATTAACAAAAAAAAAATCATAATTCTTATTAATTTACACTTTAAATAAAAAATAAAAAAAAAACAAAACAAGGACTGGACTCCTTTTCACAAAAATAGAAAAACAGCAAGAAAAAACCTCAAAAACAAATATTTCTAACGAAACAAAACAAATAATAAAAAATGCAAAAATAAAAACAAGAACAAAAACATCATAGAATTCTTTACAGTTTCTTCTCTTAGATTAAACAACAACGACGACAACTACAGCACAACAATTCAGCCTTAGTAGTGGTAGCAACAACAGCAACAACAACAATAATAATAACTACATCAAAATATCAACATCAAAAACTACGTCAACAACAACATCATCATCATTATGATTAACAGTTAGTAATGGCAACCTTTAACTGTAAAAAACAAAATACTCACAAAATATGTACTCGCATAATAAAATAAAACAACAACAACAACAGAAACATCAAAAAAACACTGTAAAACGCCATGTTCGTACGTCAATTGCAAAAAGAAATAAAAAAAGAAGAAGCAGCACCAGCAATAAGATGAAACAACAGCACAGCTCAAACACTCACTCGCACTCACTTTCAAACACACATTCACGCACACCCCAGCAGCCTTCATTAACATACAATATTTGTTTTTCTGTTCTGTTGTTGTTTATTTCAGTCTAGTTTTGTTTTTTGTGTGTTTTTTTTTACTCTTAAGAAAGTTGGTTACCCAACTCTCTTTCCCAATATTTGCATTGCAAACCCAGTTCTACCTTCTTCCCCCTCCTTATGTGGCTTCACCTTTCTTTTTATGTTTTGTAAAGAAATGAACAAAATAAGACAAAAACACAAAGAAAATAAACTACAAATACGTACAAACAGCAACAACAACAAATTCCCTGTAGTATCCCAAAAATACCCCACCAACCAAAAAAAAAAAAATGGATAAAAACAATCTGTTGTGTTATTTTGCAAATTTAAACGCAATTGTCAACGGTTTTTTCAACTTGTTGTTTTTTGCTGTAGTTTTCCTTAAGTGACAGTGGGCTGAAATAGGGTTTTAGTAAGTTAAAATTAAAAATTGTATTGTAGTCTATAGTCTAGCCTATAGTCTATATTCTAGTCTGTATTCTGGACTATAGTCTAGTCTATAGTCTATCTAATCTATAGTATATCTAGTCTATAGTCTATCTAGTCTACAGTCTAACTAGTCTGTAGTATAGTCTGTAGTCTAGTCTATAGTCTAGTCTACAGTCTAGTCTACAGTCTAGTCTACAGTCTAGTCTATAGTCTAGTCTATAGTCTAGTCTGTAGTCTAGTCTATAGTCTAGTCTATAGTCTAGTCTATAGTCTAGTCTATAGTCTAGTCTATAGTCTAGTCCAGCGGTTCCCACCATTTTTTACTTCGCGGACCCCTTGAGGAATTTATTTAATTTCACGGACCCCCATACATATTTTGATATCTTATTGTTATAAATAACACTGTGATACAAAAGTGAAGAAAAATAAAATGCAGGCGTTCTCATATGCCAACTCTATTTCGTTATAGTCCATAGAGTACGAATATATTTTTAGTTTTCCCCTATCACTTCGTTAACTTACTTTTTAAGAGCAAAAGATGCGAAAAAGAGCCATTTTTGAAGTTTTAAATTTGAAAAATCATAAGTTTAGTAGTTTTCATCCGATTTTCAAATCCGATATTTTTTTTAATGATACAAGTGTCTTTTAATCCAAAAAAGAAATCCAAAATTTATGGTCAAATGTCTGAGTTACAATTTTTAATTTTCATCATGCTCTACTTTGACCATGAGGCAGTGAGTTCATCTTTTATTACTTTCCTGAAGAATCACATAAAGGAAGGTTTCTAAAACTTGTTATTTCATAAAAATCTATGAAAAACTGGATGATTTATGCCAATTTTTCTAATAGCATGTTTCTCGAATTTTTGGTTTTCTCCATACAAATTAATTTTTGTATAAAAATGTTTATAAACATTTTTTAAACTTGTTGCAAAGAAAAACAGAAACATGAACGTTTTTGTATGGAAGAAATATGCTATATTTTTATAAAACTTAGCACAACTCATAACCTTTTTCATCGATTATCATAAATTGACCATCATTGGAAACCCAACTTAATGTGCCATTTTTCAAATGTAATAAAAGCTAAAGTTACTGCTTCATGGCCAACGTAGAGCAGTATGAAAATTAAAAATTGTGAAAAAAGTGTGAGTTTTTTTACTTAAATGGCCGTAACCAAGACATTAATCATAAATTTTGAATTTATTTTTTTGGGTTGAAAGACAACACTTGTATCTTTAAAACAAAATATCCAATTTGAAAATCGGTTGCAAACTACCAAACATATATTTTTTTTAAGTTAAAACTTCAAAAATAGCTCTTTTTCACAACTTTTGCTCTTAAAAAGGAACTAAACGAAGTGATCGGGAAAAATTAAAAATAAATTCCTACTCTATGGACTATAACGAAATGGAATTGGTATATGAGAACCCCTGCATTTTTTTGCTGTATCACTGTGTAATTGTTCGTCCGAAAATTGTCTTAGTCCTGGTCCATAAACCCTATAAAATATTCCCGTACATTGAGAACATTTAGTATTTCGGAGATGTTTTCAATTTCATGGTTTTAAATATAGAATGACTTCTAACATGATGTTTAATTTTATGATCGTGAGAGCTTTCATGTTCATTTCTCGTCAAGGTAGTGAAAGGGCTTCTTTAACAAGTATTGCATAGGAGTGAGCTGAGTATGTAAGCTAAGTTTTCGGGAAAATATGTGAAAGTTAGACTTCTTCGATGTTGTTGCGGAATGCGTTACCCACATAAAATATGACCTGAACTCTTTGCGAATGTACTGTGAATTTGGATCTTAAATTTGAATTTTAAAATACCTACGAATTATTTTACTGCGTGGTTTTGACTATTTACGCAAAACGCTATGAATTTTCTGATGTTGATTTAATAATATTGGACAACAAAATGAAGTTAAAATCTGTGTATCACGTTGGAATGGAATATTTATATTTAAAATTAACTAGATTAACACTTTTGCTTACAATTTAAAAAAATATTATGAAATGTGACCTAACTTCATATTCCGGGATACCAGTATCAGTATTTAATTCTAAGGCAAATCATTATCCGTCTGCTATAAAAACATTTATTTCGATACATATATGTACATATATTTATAAAAATTACAAATCACGTAATACTTTACTTTATAAAAGTGAAACAATAAATTTGTAGCGCCTAGCTTCATCCTGATAAACGACCGAAACAATAAAATTTAAAGAGTCACCAACAAATCTGGGATTATTGAATAAAAATTGTGTATTTTAGTATTTATGAAAAATTTGGAGATATTTTTAATATTTTGTAACATATAGAGAATATTTTTTATTCATGATTTTTTTTCGTTCGTCTTCGCGGACCCCCTAGGATTTTGCTACGGACCACTAGGGGTCCGCGGACCCCCTTTTGGGAACCGTTGGTCTAGTCTATAGTCTAGTCTATAGTCTAGTGTATAGTCTAGTCTATAGTCTAGTCTATAGTCTAGTCTATAGTCTAGTCTATAGTCTAGTCTATAGTCTAGTCTATAGTCTAGTCTATAGTCTAGTCTATAGTTAGTCTATAGTCTAGTCTATAGTCTAGCTATAGTCTAGTCTATAGTCTAGTCTATAGGCTAGTCTATAGTCTAGTCTATAGTCTAGTCTATAGTCTAGTCTATAGTCTAGTCTATAGTCTAGTCTATAGTCTAGTCTATAGTCTAGTCTATAGTCTAGTCTATAGTCTAGTCTATAGTCTAGTCTATAGTCTAGTCTATAGTCTAGTCTATAGTCTAGTCTATAGTCTAGTCTATAGTCTAGTCTATAGTCTAGTCTATAGTCTAGTCTATAGTCTAGTCTATAGTCTAGTCTATAGTCTAGTCTATAGTCTAGTCTATAGTCTAGTCTATAGTCTAGTCTATAGTCTAGTCTATAGTCTAGTCTATAGTCTAGTCTATAGTCTAGTCTATAGTCTAGTCTATAGTCTAGTCTATAGTCTAGTCTATAGTCTAGTCTATAGTCTAGTCTATAGTCTAGTCTATAGTCTAGTCTATAGTCTAGTCTATAGTCTAGTCTATAGTCTAGTCTATAGTCTAGTCTATAGTCTAGTCTATAGTCTAGTCATCGTCTAGTCTATAGTCTAGTCTATAGTCTAGTCTATAGTCTAGTCTATAGTCTAGTCTATAGTCTAGTCTATAGTCTAGTCTATAGTCTAGTCTATAGTCTAGTCTATAGTCTAGTCTATAGTCTAGTTAGTCTAGTCTATAGTCTAGTCTATAGTCTAGTCTATAGTCTAGTCTATAGTCTAGTCTATAATCTAGTCTATAGTCTAGTCTATAGTCTAGTCTATAGTCTAGTCTATAGTCTAGTATATAGTCTAGTCTATAGTCTAGTCTCTAGTCTAGTCTATAGTCTAGTCTATAGTCTAGTCTATAGTCTAGTCTATAGTCTAGTCTATAGTCTAGTCTATAGTCTAGTCTATAGTCTAGTCTATAGTCTAGTCTATAGTCTAGTCTATAGTCTAGTCTATAGTCTAGTCTATAGTCTAGTCTATAGTCTAGTCTATAGTCTAGTCTATAGTCTAGTCTATAGTCTAGTCTATAGTCTAGTCTATAGTCTAGTCTATAGTCTAGTCTAGTCTATAGTCTAGTCTATAGTCTAGTCTATAGTCTAGTCTATAGTCTAGTCTATAGTCTAGTCTATAGTCTAGTCTATAGTCTAGTCTATAGTCTAGTCTATAGTCTAGTCTATAGTCTAGTCTATAGTCTAGTCTATAGTCTAAGTCTAGTCTATAGTCTAGTCTATAGTCTAGTCTATAGTCTAGTCTATTGTCTAGTCTATAGTCCATATTCTAGTCTAGTCTATAGTCTGAAATGTATTGTTCTAAATAAAATAACATTTAAGCATTCGCCTCTAACCAGATCCACTGTTCCACTAAGATCGTCAAATGCGAACAATGAGAGTTTGTGTGTAAATCAGTCTTGGGTATGGATATTGCATCTGTGTGTATGTCTGTGCATGACTGTATATGTGGTATTATTGTTTTGTTTGATTCGCATTGCGTTGACGACGTAGTAGTATTTTTAATTTCGTGCATTTCTTTTGTTTTTAATGTTGTTGCTGGTGTTGTTGTTTTTGTTTTATTATTCGCATTGTATTGAAATTCTTTACAGTTCTTGCGTATCAGTGCATAATAGTCGGCGGTCTGTTGTTTGGTCGGGTGCGAATTGTACGCTTTTTTTTCTCTTGGTGTTGTACTTGCTGCTGTTGTTGATTTTGAATCACCAACAAAATCAAAAGAACTACACTACTTGATGAAAGTGTGAGTGTAAGGAGAGTGTATACAATAATACTCTTGTGCTGTTGTTGTTTATTTTGTTATTCGCGTTATTTTGTTTTTAACTTGACATAAACAAAAATACCAAAGTGAGTTTGTTTGTTTGCTTATTTGTTTGTCTGCTTGTGATGAGTAGTAAGCAGAGTGAGGAGTAATGAGTGTACTGAGTAAGAAAAATTTTAAGTGTAGGCAAGACAAAAACAACATTAATAAAATTTACAATAATTACAATAGGACAGCAAAAAAATGTGCATATTGTGAGTAATAGTAGCAAGAAACAAAGCAAACATAAACACACGTACATAGGTACGTATAAGTATGCACATTGTACATACGTACATTTGTACGTACGTACACCCAGGCGTATTAAGCTTAACAGCAACAGCCACAACAACAGCACAATAAAATGCGACTTGTTTACTTTTGTTTACTTCTCAAACCAACAACAATAACGAGAAATACCTTAGAAAACTTATAAAGAGAACGAAACCACGAATCGAAACGAACATGAGAGCGCATTAAAAACTATTTAAGTATGCATGTGTGTATAACAGACATGGAAAAATTAAATTTTGATATATCAATAACCTTACGAAGAATTGCATTTTTTAAAAACTAAATTAAAATCGAAATACTTAAAATAATTATAGACTAGACTATAAATTAGACTCTAGACTAGACTGTAGACTATACTATAGACTATACATCACACTATATACTTGTCTATAGACTAGACTATAGACTAGACTGTAGACTAGAATGTAGACTAGACTATAGACTAAACTATAGACCAGACTATAGACTAGACTATAGACTAGACTATTGACTAGACTAGACTAGACTAGACTATAGACTAGACTATACTATAGACTAGACTATAGACTAGACTATAGACTAGACTATAGACTAGACTATAGACTAGACTATAGACTATAGACTAGACTATAGACTAGACTATAGACTAGACTATAGACTAGACTATAGACTAGAATAGACTAGACTATAGACTAGACTATAGACTAAACTATAGACTAGACTATAGACTAGACTATAGACTAGACTATAGACTAGACTATAGACCAGACTATAGACTAGACTATAGACTAGACTATACTAGACTATAGACAAGACTATAGACTAGACTATAGACAAGACTATAGACTAGACTATAGACTAGACTATAGACTAGACTATAGACTAGACTACAGACTAGACTATAGACTAGACTATAGACTAGACTATAGACTAGACTATAGACTAGACTATAGACTAGACTATAGACTAGACTATAGACTAGACTATAGACTAGACTATAGACTAGACTATAGACTAGACTATAGACTAGACTATAGACTAGACTATAGACTAGACTATAGACCTAGACTATAGACCTAGACTATAGACTAGACTATAGACTAGACTATAGACTAGACTATAGACTAGACTATAGACTAGACTATAGACTAGACTATAGACTAGACTATAGACTAGACTATAGACTAGACTATAGACTAGACTATAGACTAGACTATAGACTAGACTATAGACTAGACTATAGACTAGACTATAGACTAGACTATAGACTAGACTATAGACTAGACTATAACTAGACTATAGACTAGACTATAGACTAGACTATAGACTACATAGACTACTATAGACTAGACTATAGACTAGACTATAGACTAGACTATAGACTAGACTATAGACTAGACTATAGACTAGACTATAGACTAGCTATAGACTAGACTATAGACTAGACTATAGACTAGACTATAGACTAGACTATAGACTAGACTATAGACTAGACTATAGACTAGACTATAGACTAGACTATAGACTAGACTATAGACTAGACTATAGACTAGACTATAGACTAGACTATAGACTAGACTATAGACTAGACTATAGACTAGACTATAGACTAGACTATAGACTAGACTATAGACTAGACTATAGACTAGACTATAGACTAGACTATAGACTAGACTATAGACTAGACTATAGACTAGGACTATAGACTAGACTATAGACTAGACTATAGACTAGACTATAGACTAGACTATAGACTAGACTATAGACTAGACTATAGACTAGACTATAGACTAGACTATAGACTAGACTATAGACTAGACTATAGACTAGACTATAGACTAGACTATAGACTAGACTATAGACTAGACTATAGACTAGACTATAGACTAGACTATAGACTAGACTATAGACTAGACTATAGACTAGACTATAGACTAGACTATAGACTAGCTATAGACTAGACTATAGACTAGACTATAGACTAGACTATAGACTAGACTATAGACTAGACTATAGACTAGACTATAGACTAGACTATAGACTAGACTATAGACTAGACTATAGACTAGACTATAGACTAGACTATAGACTAGACTATAGACTAGACTATAGACTAGACTATAGACTAGACTATAGACTAGACTATAGACTAGACTATAGACTAGACTATAGACTAGACTATAGACTAGACTATAGACTAGACTATAGACTAGACTATAGACTAGACTATAGACTAGACTATAGACTAGACTATAGACTAGACTATACTAGACTATAGACTAGACTATAGACTAGACTATAGACTAGACTATAGACTAGACTACTAGAGACTAGACTATAGACTAGACTATAGACTAGACTATAGACTAGACTATAGACTAGACTATAGACTAGACTAGACTATAGACTAGACTAGACTATAGACTAGACTAGACTATAGACTAGACTAGACTATAGACTAGACTAGACTAGACTATAGACTAGACTAGACTAGACTATAGACTAGACTAGACTATAGACTAGACTAGACTATAGACTAGACTAGACTATAGACTAGACTATAGACTAGACTATAGACTAGACTATAGACTAGACTATAGACTAGACTATAGACTAGACTAGACTAGACTAGACTATAGAACGAGAACTATAGACTGACTATAGACTAGACTATAGACTAGACTATAGGACTAGACTATAGACTAGACTATAGATAGATAAGACTAGACTATAGACTAGACTAAGAAAGACTGATGACTAGACTATAGACTATATGACTAGATCTAGACTATAGACTAGACTAGTACTAGATAAGGCTATAGACTGACTAGAGACTCTATAAATATATAGACTATAGACTGATTACAGACTAAGAACTGAACCTATACTATAATTTACAACTGAGAATAGAACTTAACAAGTGCACAACGTTCCACACCCCTTGTATGTATTGCAAAACAGCACAAAAAACATCATCGTCAGCGTTCGTATGTCGTTTGTTTGTCATTATTCTAAGACGACGTGCAACAACAACAAACAGCATCAGAACGACTACGACGACGACTATGATGATGATTATTTCTACAACTCGGCCGAGAGTAAAAATACTAGTGCGTGTGAGAGTGTTTTTTTATTTATTTATATTTTTTTTTTATTCATTTCAATTCAATAACAAAACAATGCGCAAAAAAAACATGAAAAAACACAACACTGTATAATGACCTTCAGTCAGCGACGTTAGCTGCTCAGTTAAGAACGATGAGGTCGTAACTGCTCGGTTGGCAGTAGTGTACGATGGATATTTGTCTCTGTTTTGATTGTTTTGGTTTATAGTGTGGACGCGTAGTAGTAGCGGTTAGTAGAAGAAGAAGAATTAGAATACGTATGAAAATTAAAAAAAGCATGGCGCAACTACTATAACGGTAATTTGTACCCTCGTTTATTGTGGTTGTTGCTATTATTAACGATCAAAGTAAAGAGACAAAAAATAATGTATGAAGACAGCAGCAGCAACAACAACAACAATAGATTTCTATGCAAATTAACGCATTTTCTATACAATAACAAAATTCATTTCAATTCAATTCTATTTTCGTTAAATAAAAACAAAACGGTTTTACGTGAACATTTAAAAATAGATAAAATATATATTTTGCAATTTTATACATTTATTTATTTATTTTTTTTATTTAATTGAGATACGAAATCTTAAATAAAAATAAAACATTTTTAAATAAAACCAAGGACTATGAACTGCGGTTTGAAAAAAAAAATTATAAACAAGCAACAGTTGGATTTTTGTTTAACAAAACACTTGTTTTTTTCAAAATTATTTAAAATATTGTAAATATTTACAAAATGTGTTTAATTCTAAATACATTTTCTTTAAAACGAAATATTCATTAAATATTTTTAAAAGTTTAATTTTTATTATTTATTTATTTTAACTATTATTGTTTATTTTACCTTAAGATTTTTGTTATTTTTCAAATTTACCGCCCCATAACTCCAGCTACAGTGTCGGAAAAATGTTGTTTTATTAAACTTTGTCCAAAAGAAGTGAAAATTGATATTTTATGAGAAAAATTACGTTTTCAAGTTTTGAAAAGTTGTAAATTGTTAATTTGATTAATGTTAATAATGAAAATATCATTAAATGTTTTTTTCAATAATTCCAACCAAAGAATGAATCACTGATATATAAGGAAGGTAAGTGTCAAGATAAAAATTTTACTTCAAAAAATTTTTAAAAAGAAAAAAATTAAAAAAAAAAATTTTTAATTTTTTTTTTTCCAATAAATTTTTCACAAAATTTTTATAAAAAAAAAACTTGTCGAAATTTTACTTTTATAGAAAACTTCTCCAACATTATCAAATTTTTTTTCAATAAATTTTTCACAAAATTTTTGTAAAAAAACTTGTCGAAATTTTACTTTTATAGAAAACTTCTCCAACATTATCAAAAATTTTTAAAAATTTTGCGAACTTAAAGGCATACTTAAAAATTTAACAAAAAACTCATCGAAAAATCATTTTCACAAAAAGAAGAAGACTCAAAAATTAAAAAAAAATCGTCGAAAAATTATTTTTACAAAAAAAATCCAAAAAAGAGTTTTTTAATATTTTCTTTTAATAAATTTTTCTCTAAATTTTTGTAAAAAACTTGTCGAAAATATATGTTATATAAAAACTCGTCTAACATTACAAAAATTAATTACTCGTCGAAATTTTTTATAAAAAACTCATTGAAAATCTAGTTTTAAAATTAACAGTCATCTTGAAAAAGACTCAAAAATTAAAAAAAAAACTCGTCGAAAATTATTTTTACAAAAAAATAAAAAAGAAAATAATTATTAATGTTTGAAAAAGACTCCAAAATTAAAAAAAAAACTCGTCGAAGAATTATTTTTACCAAAAAATCCAAAAAAGGGTTTTTTAATATATTCTTTCAATAAATTGTTCTCTAAATTTGCGTGAAAAACTTGTCGAAAATTTATTTTTATAAAAAAACTTCTCTAACATTATAAAAAATAATTACTCGTCGAAATTTTTTATAAAAAACTCATTATGTTCTCAAAATCTTTGTAAAAAACTTGTCGAAAATTTATTTATATAAAAAAAACTGCTCTAATATTATAAAAAATAATTACTCGTCGAAATTTAAAAAAAATTGTTGAAAATCTATTTTTAAAATTAACAGTCATCTTGAAAAAGACTCAAAAATTAAAAAAAAAACTCGTCGAAAATTATTTTTACAAAAAAATTAAAAAAGAAAATAAATAATGTTTGAAAAAGACTCCAAAATTAAAAAAAAAAACTCGTCGAAGAATTATTTTCACCAAAAAATCCAAAAAAGGGTTTTTTAATATATTCTTTCAATAAATTGTTCTCTAAATTTGCGTGAAAAACTTGTCGAAAATTTATTTTTATAAAAAAACTTCTCTAACATTATAAAAAATAATTACTCGTCGAAATTTTTTATAAAAAACTCATTATGTTCTCAAAACTGCTCTAATATTATAAAAAATAATTACTCGTCGAAATTTAAAAAAAATCGTTGAAAATCTATTGTTAAAATTGACAGACATCTTGAAATAGTCTCAAAAATAAAAAAAAACTCGTCGAAAAATAATTTTCACAAAAAAATTAAAAAAAATATTTTTAATGTTTTTTAATATTTTCTTTCAATAAATTGTTCTCTAAATTTGCGTGAAAAACTTGTCGAAAATTTATTTTTATAAAAAAACCTCTCTAACATTATAAAAAATAATTACTCGTCGAAATTTTTTATAAAAAACTCAATGAAAATCTATTTTTAAAATTAACAGTCATCTTGAAAAAGACTCAAAAATTAAAAAAAATCGTCGAAAAAATCTCGTCGAAAAATTATTTTCACACAAAAAATCTAAATTTTTGTAAAAAACTTGTCGAAATTTTGTGTATAATTAAGTATAATAAACTCGTTAAAAATCTATTTTAAAATTGATAGACATACTCAAAAGTATAAAAAAAACTCATCGCAAAATTATTTTCACCAAAAAATTCAAAAATGGGACTTTTTAATAATTTCTTTCAATAATTTTTTTTAAAAAACTTTATTTTAATAAAAAAAACTCCTCTAACATTACAAAAAATAGTTTTAAAAAATTTTACGTTTTTACTTGTAGAATTTTTTTTTATAAAAAACTCCTTGAAAATCTATTGTTAAAATTGACAGACATTTTGAAATAGACTCAAAAGAAATAAAAAAACTCGTCGAAAAATTATTATGTTTGGAAAAAAATAAAAAAATTCGTCGAAAAATTATTTTTACAAGAAAATCCAAACATTATTTTCACAAAAAAACGATTTTTTCATATTTTCTTTCAAAATTGTTTATAAAAAAACTTGTCGATTTTTTTTTTTTTTTTTTTTTTGTTTGAAATAGACTTTTTTTGTTAAAGTAAATCATTTGTAAAAGTAAACCGATAATAAAGATGTTTTTAAAGAAATCACATCAAACATGTTTTCTTAAAAATACTCGTTGAAAGTTTATTTTAACTAAAACTTGAATAAAAAGATTTTTAAGTATTTTCGCAAAATGAAATTAAAAAAAAAATATTTAACGAAAAATCTAATTGCGATATAAACTCGTCGAATTAATATCTTATACTAATAAAAAATCGTCAAAATCTTAAGAAAACTAGTCGAAGTCGTCTGCTAAAAAAGATTTTTCTTAAAGAAATCACATAAAAAATTTGTATTAAAAAAACTCGTCGAAAATTTATTTTTACTGAAAACTTAACTTAAATGATTTATCCATATTTTCTCATAATAAGCTCTTCCAAAATTAAAAAAAAAACAAATTTTCTAAAAATCTTTATGCAAAATAACTCGTCGACAAATTGTTTCCGTTAAAAACTTGATATCTAACATCTAAAGTCCTCTTAAAAGGCGATTCTCAATCGCAACGTTTCACATATAAATAATAAATTGGTCAAAAGTTTAAAAATAAACTCGTCGAAAAACAATGTTTATAAAAAACACGTCGAACATTTTTAAAAATTTTAGCACTTAAAACATTTATAGTAATCTGCTAAAAAATATTTTTAAAAGAAATAAACACAAAATTTTGTATTGAAAGAACTCGTCGAAAATTTGGTTTTACTGAAAACTTTACTTAAATGATTTTTCTATATCATTTCATAATAAACTGTTCTAAAATCGTCGAAAATTGTTTTCGTTAAAAGCTTGAAACTGCACACTAACATCTTTAAGTCCTATTAGAAGATGATTTACATCGAAAAGTTTTACATCTAATACTAATAATAAACTAGACAAAAACTCGTCCAAAAAAATTAATTGATAAAAAAAAATTTTATAACATTTTTAAAAATTTTCGCCCTTAAAACATTTATAGTATTCTGATAAAAAAGATTTTTTAATGAAATCGCATAAAACATTTTTATTAAAAAAACTCGTCGAAAAAGATTTTTTTTTTAAATTCTTTTTAGAAAAAGCTACTTTTTTACTTCAAATGCAATTTAACAACACTACAATCCTCCACTTCTAGAACACACTGTTGTTTAGGCAAAAACGTAAAAAAACAAAAAAAAAAAAAACTTAACAAACAAACTTAGTATTTCGCAACTTTGTTTCATCTGACAATAAACACAACCAAAAGAAAAACCCTGCAGTACTTATAACTAATTGAAACGGAAAACTTTAAAAATTTGTATTTTAAGGAAAAACTTTTCTATAGAAAATTGTTTGAAGAAGATACTTTTATATTGAAGAATCTCAAAAACAAAATTTGCTTAAGAAAAGAATCTCATGAAGACACTATTCTTTTGAAAAGATTCTCACAAAAACACTTTTCCATAGAAGAGTCTCCTGAAGACACGTTTCTATAGAAAATAGTCACAAGAAAACATTTTTCTATTAAAGAATCTTCTGAAAATAGAATAAAGTCTCAAGAGTCTGTAGGAAACACTTGTGTATAGAAGAGTCTCGAGAAGACATTTTTCTATAGAAAATAACATCCAGAATACACTTACCTCTAGAAAAATTCTTAAGGAAACACTTTTTTTATAAAAGAGTCCCCAGAACACTTTTCCATAGAAGAATCTCACGCAGATACTATTCTATAGAAGAGTCTCCAGAAGACATGTTTCTATAGAAAAAGGTCCCAAGAAAATAGTTTTCTATAGTTAAATCTTTAAAAGGTACTTTTCGATAGAAAAAAATCTCAAGACTATTCTACAGAAGAGTCTGTAAAAAACTCTTATATATAGAAGAGTCTCGAGAAGATATTCTTTCATAGAAACGAATATCCAGAATACACTTTTCTATATTAAAGATCTTACTCTATAGAAAAGAATCTCACGAAGATACGTTTCTTTAGAAAAGTCTCCAGATGACGCGTTACTAAAGAAAAGGTCCCAAGAACACAATTTTCTTCGGATGATAGAAAAAACTCTCAAGACTATTCTACAGAAGAGTCTGTAGGAAACACTTGTGTATAGAAGAATCTCAAGAAGGCATTTTTCTATAGAAACGAATATCCAAAATACACTTTTCTACATTAAAAATTTTAAGAGAACACTTTTTTATAAAAGACACTCCAGAAGACACTTTTCTATAGAAAAATGTCTTAAGAAAACCCTTTTTTTATAGAAGACTCTCCTTAAGACATTTTTCTACAGAAGAGTCTTCAGAAGATACTTTTCTATAGAAAAATTCTTAAATGAACACTTTTTTGTAAAAGAGTCTCCAAGAAAACACTTTTCTCCAGAAGATGTTTTTCTATAGAAACAAGTCTCAAGACTATTCTTTGTAAAAAAAGTCTCTAGAAGAAATTTTTCTATAGAAAATAATATCCAGACTTTTCTATAGAAAAAAATATGAAGAAGATACTTTTCTATAGAAAGAAGTCTGAAGAAGACACTTTTCTATAGAAAAATGTTTGAAGAAGACACTTTTCTATAGAAAAATTTCTGAAGAAGACGCTTTTTTATAAAAAAGTCTCAAGAAGAAACTTTTCTATATAAAAAAGTCTCAAGAAGAAACTTTTCTATATTAAAAAGTCTCAAGAAAAAAATTTTCTATAGAAAAGTCTCAAGAAGAAAATTTTCTATAGAAAAGTCTCAAGACGAAAATTTTCTATAGAAAAGTCTCAAGACGAAACTTTTCCATAGAAAAGTCTCAAGAAGAAACTTTTCCATAGAAAAGTCTCAAGAGGAAACTTTTCCATAGAAAAGTCTCAAGAAGAAACTTTTCCATAGAAAAGTCTCAAGAAGAAACTTTTCTATAGAAAAGTCTCAAGAAGAAACATTTCTATAGAAAAGTCTCAAGAAGAAACTTCTCTATAGAAAAAGTCTCAAGAAGACACTTTTCTCTAAAAAAAAGTCTCAAGAAGAAACTTCTCTATAGAAAAAAGTCTTAAGAAGAAACTTTTCTATAGAAAAAAGTCTCAAGAAGAAATGTTGCTATAGAAAAGTCTTAAGAAGACACTTTTCTCTAAAAAAAGTTTCAAGAAGAAACTTTTCTATAGAAAAAAATCACTCAAGAAGAAACTTTTCTATAGAAAAAATTCTCAAGAAGACAATTTTTCATAATAAATAATCTCAAGTAGAGATTTCCTACCGAAAAAAAGGTCTCCATAAACACTCTATTAAGTTGTTAATAGTCAACTCCAAAACTGACGGATAACTTCTCTTTACATTTGTATGGGTAAATGTGTTTGTAAAGCTTTGCTGTCTGTTTGTGTTGTTGTTGCTTTTATTTTAGTTGCTTTTAGTATTTGTCAAGCGCGCGCATTTTGTTTGTTTAGCCATTACAATGGTTTTGATGTTTTGTTGTTTTTGTTGCTGCTGCTAGCTTGTTGTTATTATTGTAGTTGGTATTTACTCAGTGTTGTTTTGTTTATTTTTATATATATTTTTTTTTTTGTTTTGTATTTATTTGCCCTCAAACATTTTCAATTTCACCGCTTAAACCCCTTTACGTTTCTTGTTTTTGCACAACAGCATTGAAAACATTGAAATCTCCTGCTCTACCCGCTTCTCCTCAATCAAAACGTTTATGATTTCACCTGTGTACGTAGAATGTTTTTCTCAAGTTTTGTTATGTGTATGTGTGTGTGTTAATAAATACATATGTATTTCCTTTGTTGTTGTTATTTTATATACTTATGTATGTACTTTTTCATTTGTTGTTGTTGTTGATTGTGGCAAACAAACATAAATACCTCTACATATTATTTTTCATTTCCGCTTTTATTTTTGTTTGTTATTTGTGTGTGTGTGTGTGTGTAAGTGTGAGTATTTGTGTGTGCTTAACAAAAAAATAAATAAAATAGAAATAACAACAACAGCAACAAACTAAGAATGAAAATTTGTTTCCTGATCTAGTGCTATAAGTATTCTAATGAGTAATCGTTTATTTTTCAATTGTTTAATCGACAAAATTTTAAATTTAAAGAATTTTTTACAAGAAATTGTAGGAAACGCTGTTGATTTTAGGGAAAAGTTATCAAACAGTTATTTTAAGCTTTAGATGAGTAACAGTGGGAACAGAAAACGTAATTTTGAGACTACTTTCTATAGAAAATTGTCTTTTTGCTAAGCTTTTTTATAGAAAGGTCTTCTGCACAATCTTTTTTCTATAGAAAAGTGTATTCTTGAAACTGTTTTCTATAGAAGAGTGAGTTTTTGAGAAATAGAATATAGAATAATGACTTCTTGAGATATTTATCTATAAAAAATGTCTTCCTGAAAGCCTATAGAGGATTTTTTCTATAGAAAAGTATCTGCTTGAGCTATTTATTTCTGTAGGTGCCTTGTTGAGATCCTTTTCTATAGAAAAATGCTTTTTTTAACTATTTTCAATAGAAAAATGTCTTCTTGAGACTCTTTTCTGTTGAAAATATCTTCTGAAAACTATTTTCTATTGAAATTGTCTTCTTTAAGCTCTTTCTATAGAAAGTTATCTTTTGGAAATGTTTTCCTATGGAAAGTGTTTTCAGGAAACTTTCCTGTAGAAGGCATTTTCTATAGAGCCTCAAGATAACACTTTTCAATAAAAAAAAGTCTTCTGGAGACCTTTTTTATAGAAAATTGTCTTTGTGAGACTTTTTTCTATAAAAAAGTATCTTATTTCTATAGAAAGGTTGAGGTCCTTTTTAGTAGAAAAAAGCCTTTTTCAAACTATTTTCAATAGAAAAATTTTGCCTTAAGATTCATTTCTATTGAAAATGCGTTCGCAAAACTCTTTCCATAGAAAGTTATCTTTTGGAAACGCTTTCCTATAGAACATATCTTCAGGAAACTTTGCAGTAGAAGAAATTCCATTTAGAGTCTCAAGATAACACTTTTCTATTGAAAAGATTCCCAAGAATGTTCTTTCTAGAAAACAATTTTCTATACAGAGACTCCTCCTGTTTCCAAAAGGCACTATAGAAATAGTCTTTTTTCTATGGAAAATAATCTGAAGAAGACTTTTTTCTATAGAAGATGATTTTAAGAAGACGTCTTTCTATAGAAGAGAGCTACAAGAAGAAACTTTCCTATTTCTATAGCATCTTGAATCTTCTTAAATATTGTCTGAAAAAAACCTTGAGAGTCTTGTTTATAGAAAATTCTCTTGAGATACTTTTCTATAGACAAGATAAGAGTCCCCTTCAGGGTATTGCTACAGAATCTATTCTATAGAAAATACTCATATCTTTTCTATAGAAAGTATCTTCTCTATAATGTTTTCTATGTAAAAATCACTTCTTGAGTCTCTTTTCTTTAGAAAGTTGTCTTCTTGGAGTCTTCCTGAGTCTCTTTTTATAAAAAATGTAATTTTGAGATTTATTAAGCTTCTTATCTTTTCTATAGGAAGTATTTTATTTTATTTACTCTTTCCTATAGAAAGGTTTATTCTTTTAACTTCTTGAGATTATTTTCTCTGGAAAAGTGTTTTCATGAAACTCTTTTCTATAGAAATTATATTTTTGAGAGTATTTTCTTTAGAAAAGTTTCTTTTGGAAACTATTTTCTATAGAAAATTATCTTATTCAACCTCTTTCTACAGAAACGTATCTTTTGTATATAATTTTCTATAAGAAAAAGGTGTCTTCTTAAGATTACCTTAGTCTTAAGTACTCTTTTTTTTTTTGTATAGAAATTATTCTTATTCTTGTTATAATTTTATATAGAAATTTATCGTTTGGAGACTTTTTTCTATAGAAAGAGTCTTCCTTGATACTATTTTCTACAGATGATCTCTTCTTTGAACAATTTCGTTTGGAAAAGGGTCTTCTTGAAACTGTTTTCTATAGAAATTATGTTCTTGAGAATATTTTCTTTAGAAAAGTATCTTTTTGGGAACTATTTTCTATAGAAAATTGTATTGTTCAAACTCTCTCTATAGAAACTCATCTTATGTATACACTTTTCTATAAGAAAAAAGGAGTCTTCTCAAGATTACTTTCTATTCTTCTTCTTTTTGTATAGAAATTATTCTTATTCTTGTTATAATTTTATATAGAAAATTATCTTCTTCGGTCTCTTTCTATAGAAATTCATCTTTTGAAAACTCTTTTTTGTCTTCTTCAACCTCTTTCTACAGAAACTTATCTTTTGTATATACTTTTCTATAAGAAAAAGGTGTCTTCTTAAGATTACTTTCTATTAAAGGTTTTCTTCTTTTTGTATAGAAATTATTCTTATTCTTTTTATACTTTTCTATAGAAAAATTATCTTTTGGAAACTCTTTTCTATAGAAAGGGTTTTCCTTTATACTCTTTTCTACAGACAATCTGTTTTTTGAACCATTTCGTTCCGAAAAGGGTCTTCATGAAACTCTTTTCTATAGAAATTCTGTTTTTGAGAATATTTTCTTTAGAAAAGTATCGTTTTGAAAATATTTTCTCTAGAAAATTGTTTTGTTCAAACTCTTTCTACAGAAACGTATCTTTTGTATACACTTTTCTATAAGAAAAATGTGTCTTCTTAAGATTACTTTCTATTAAAGGTCTTCTACTTTTTTAATGGAAATTATTCTTATTCTTGTTATCATTTTTATAGAAAATTATCTTCTTCAGTATCTTTCTATAGAACTTTATATTTTTGAAACTTTTTTCTATAGAAAAGGTTTTCCTTGATACTATTTTCTACTCTCTACTCTCTTCTTGAGAGTATTTTCTTTGGTAAAGTTTCAGCTTAAAACTCTTTTCTAAAGAAATTCTTTTTCTGAGAGTATTTTCTGTAAAAACCTCTTCTTAATACTATTTTCTGACGTCTTCAACTTCTTTCAATAGAAAATTATCTTTTGGATACATTTTTCTATAAGAAGAAGGTCTCCATATAAGATTGTTTTCTATTAAAGGTTGTCATCTTGAGACTTACTATAAATTCACTTCTAATAATACTCACTTTCATCAATTTATAACAGTATATCGTCTCACAAGTATTCGATTACTTTATTCGTTCAAAACTACACAACAGCAACTACAATAACACTTTATAAATAACCTTTACAAAACAATTTTCAATAATATTCTAATACGCACTTGTTTTTCTTTCAACATACAATGCAATTTAATAAATATAAATAGAAGGAAGCAAAATTATACGAGAGTACAGTAAAATAAAAACAAAACACACAAAAATATAAAATGAAAAAACAATACAACACACAATAATAACACAAACACACATATCCACTCGTATTCGATTTAGTAAGAGAGTGAACGAGTGAAGAAGGCAAAAACTGCACTTACACACATTCACACACACACACCATTTAGTTAAACTCAATAACAAACGAATAAGAAAATAAATCAACAAACGCGTGAAATTACGACAAATTGCACTTTGGCCTGAGCGCGCTCAAACAAAAGAAAATGAAAAACAAAAACAACAACAACAACTCATCATCAGCAGCGGCAACAGCAATATTGCAATTTGTATGTGCATACATTTTGCTGTTTGGGAGGAATAGTTAGTTGTAATAGTTTGTGGAGGAGACGACGTCGTCTGTTTTTATAAAACAAACAATAATAACGACAACGGCGCTATAGGAAAATTCACCCCAAACTAAAATAAGCGCCACCAGCACAACACCCAACAACTAAACAAATACCTACTAAGAGTAGTAGAAAATACTACTAAGGAACAACAAAAATAAGAACAACAGCAGCAAAAAAATACAAAAATAAAAAAACATTTCAAAATTCATCAGCAACCAACCCTCTGCTCCCTCTCCACAAGCTTGTTTTCTTACCTTAAAAAATAAATAACAACTAATGGAAAAATATTAACAAAACAACTACAACAACAACACAAACAAAAAGTAAATATGTATGGTTGTAAACAACAACAAAACAATACCTTCTATATTGCATGCCTCCTCACAATGTTGCCAGCAAAACACCAAAAAAAAAAAGAAGAAAAAAATATTCAAATAAAAAAATGTAAACAAAATAAATAAAAACAACAAGTCATAAACACTACACTAACTAAAACTACACCCCACTTTAGGCACCCTCCTACAACAACTAGTCTCCTTCAGCCCATCAACAACTCAACTAACTAAAACAATCATCGTACAATCATTACGAGTACAATCATTACGAGTGAACTCATTATGGAGAAGATGTTGATGATGTTTATTTATATTTATGTGAGAGTTGCATATTAACACGGACATTTTAGATAAAACACAAAAAAAAAAACAAACGAAAAAAAGAAAGAAAAAATAACAAAAAACCCCAAAAACAATTGTAGTCATACATCAAAATAACAACAACAACGTTAAATATTATATTAAAAGAACGCAAGATTGTTATAGAGAGGAGGGAGGAAGTGTTAGGTAATAAGTTAAAGTAGGATAAAATAGGCATGGAAATTTGAAATAGTACTTTTTAAGGAACTATGCAATTAGTACTCTATTAATTACTAGTCTATAGTCTAGTCTATAGTCCAGTCTATAGTCTAGTCTATAGTCTAGTCTATAGTCTAGTCTATAGTCTAGTCTATAGTCTAGTCTATAGTCTAGTCTATAGTCTAGTCTATAGTCTAGTCTAGTCTATAGTCTAGTCTATAGTCTAGTCTATAGTCTAGTCTAGTCTATAGTCTAGTCTATAGTCTAGTCTATAGTCTAGTCTATAGTCTAGTCTATAGTCTAGTCACTAGTCTATAGTCTAGTCTATAGTCTATTCTATAGTCTAGTCTATAGTCTAGTCTATAGTCTAGCTATAGTCTAGTCTATAGTCTAGTCTATAGTCTAGTCTATAGTCTAGTCTATAGTCTAGTCTATAGTCTAGTCTATAGTCTAGTCTATAGTCTAGTCTATAGTCTAGTCTATAGTCTAGTCTATAGTCTAGTCTATAGTCTAGTCTATAGTCTAGTCTATAGTCCTAGTCTATAGTCTAGTTCTATAGTCTAAGTCTATAGTCTAGTCTATGGTCTAGTCTATGTCTAGTCCTATAGTCTAGTCTATATCTAGTCTATAGTCCTAGTCTATAGTCTAGTCCTATAGATCTAGTCTATAGTCAGTCTATAGTCTAGTCTTATAGTCTAGTCTAGAGTCTAGTCTATAGTCTGTACTTATAGTCTAGTCTATATCCTAGTCTATAGTCTAGTCTAAGTCTAGTCTATAGTCTAGTCTATAGTCCTAGTCATAGTCTAGTCTTAGTCTAGTCTTAGTTAGTCATAGTCTATAGTCCTAGTCTATAGTCTAGTCTATATCTAGTCTATAGTCTAGTCTATAGTCTAGTCTATAGTCTAGTCCTAGTCTAATAGTCTAGTCTATAGTCTAGTCTATAGTCTAGTCTATAGTCTAGTCTATAGTCTAGTCTATAGTCTAGTCTATAGTCTAGTCTATAGTCTAGTCTATAGTCTAGTCTATAGTCTAGTCTATAGTCTAGTCTATAGTCTAGTCTATAGTCTAGTCTACAGTCTAGTCTATATTCTAGTCTATAGTCTAGTCTATAGTCTAGTCTATAGTCTAAGTCTATAGTCTAGTCATATCAGTCCTAGTCTATAGTCTAGTCTAGTAGTCTATATAGTCTAGTCTATAGTCTAGTCTATAGTCTAGATCTATAGTCTAGTCTATAGTCAGTCTATAGTCTAGTCATATCTAGTCTATAGTCTAGTCTATAGTCTAGTCTATAGTCTAGTCTATAGTCTAGTCTATAGTCTAGTCCTATAGTCTAGTCTATAGTCTAGTCTATAGTCTAGTCTATCTAGTCTATAGTCTATCTAAGTCTAGTCTATAGTCTAGTCTATAGTCTAGTCTATAGTCCTAGTCTATAGTCTAGTCTATAGTCTAGTCTATAGTCTAGTCTATTAGTCTAGTATAGTCTAGTCTATAGTCTAGTCTATAGTCTAGTCTATAGTCTAGTCTATAGTCTAGTCCTATAGTCTAGTCTATAGTCTAGTCTATAGTCTAGTCTATAGTCTAGTCTATAGTCTAGTCTATAGTCTAGTCTATAGTCTAGTCTATAGTCTAGTCTATAGTCTAGTCTATAGTCTAGTCTATAGTCTAGTCTATAGTCTAGTCTATAGTCTAGTCTATAGTCTAGTCTATAGTCTAGTCTATAGTCTAGTCTATAGTCTAGTCTATAGTCTAGTCTATAGTCTAGTCTATAGTCTAGTCTATAGTCTAGTCTATAGTCTAGTCTATAGTCTAGTCTATAGTCTAGTCTATAGTCTAGTCTATAGTCTAGTCTATAGTCTAGTCTATAGTCTAGTCTATAGTCTAGTCTATAGTCTAGTCTATAGTCTAGTCTATAGTCTAGTCTATAGTCTAGTCTATAGTCTAGTCTATAGTCTAGTCTATAGTCTAGTCTATAGTCTAGTCTATAGTCTAGTCTATAGTCTAGTCTATAGTCTAGTCTATAGTCTAGTCTATAGTCTAGTCTATAGTCTAGTCTATAGTCTAGTCTATAGTCTAGTCTATAGTCTAGTCTATAGTCTATTCTATAGTCTAGTCCATAGTCTAGTCTATAGTCTAGTCTATAGTCTAGTCTATAGTCTAGTCTATAGTCTAGTCTATAGTCTAGTCTATAGTCTAGTCTATAGTCTAGTCTATAGTCTAGTCTATAGTCTAGTCTATAGTCTAGTCTATAGTCTAGTCTATAGTCTAGTCTATAGTCTAGTCTATAGTCTTGTCTATAGTCTAGTCTATAGTCTTGTCTATAGTCTAGTCTATAGTCTAGTCTATAGTCTAGTCTATAGTCTAGTCTATAGTCTAGTCTATAGTCTAGTCTATAGTCTAGTCTATAGTCTAGTCTATAGTCTAGTCTATAGTCTAGTCTATAGTCTAGTCTATAGTCTAGTCTATAGTCTAGTCTATAGTCTAGTCTATAGTCTAGTCTATAGTCTAGTCTATAGTCTAGTCTATAGTCTAGTCTATAGTCTAGTCTATAGTCTAGTCTATAGTCTAGTCTATAGTCTAGTCTATAGTCTAGTCTATAGTCTAGTCTATAGTCTAGTCTATAGTCTAGTCTATAGTCTAGTCTATAGTCTAGTCTATAGTCTAGTCTATAGTCTAGTCTATAGTCTAGTCTATAGTCTAGTCTATAGTCTAGTCTATAGTCTAGTCTATAGTCTAGTCTATAGTCTAGTCTATAGTCTAGTCTATAGTCTAGTCTATAGTCTAGTCTATAGTCTAGTCCATAGTCTAGTCTATAGTCTAGTCTATAGTCTAGTCTATAGTCTAGTCTATAGTCTAGTCTATAGTCTAGTCTATAGTCTAGTCTATAGTCTAGTCTATAGTCTAGTCTATAGTCTAGTCTATAGTCTAGTCTATAGTCTAGTCTATAGTCTAGTCTATAGTCTAGTCTATAGTCTTGTCTATAGTCTAGTCTATAGTCTTGTCTATAGTCTAGTCTATAGTCTAGTCTATAGTCTAGTCTATAGTCTAGTCTATAGTCTAGTCTATAGTCTAGTCTATAGTCTAGTCTATAGTCTAGTCTATAGTCTAGTCTATAGTCTAGTCTATAGTCTAGTCTATAGTCTAGTCTATAGTCTAGTCTATAGTCTAGTCTATAGTCTAGTCTATAGTCTAGTCTATAGTCTAGTCTATAGTCTAGTGACTAGACTATAGACTAGACTATAGACTAGACTATAGACTAGACTATAGACTAGACTATAGACTAGACTATAGACTAGACTATAGACTATACTATAGACTAGACTATAGACTATACTATAGACTAGACTCTAGTCTATAGTCTAGTCTATAGTCTAGTCTATAGTCTAGTCTATAGTCTAGTCTATAGCCTATAGTCTAGTCTATAGTATAGTCTATAGTCTAGTTTATAGTCTAGCCTATAGTCTAGTCTACATCCCAGTCTATTGTCTAGTCGCATTATTGTTGCCTTGTGCAGGCCTTTACTATGAACTAATTAACTTTTAGTTGTCGAAAAGTACTGAAAGAATACAATAGTACTAAATTTTCCAACCATGTGATTGATTCCTTTTTAGAGGGAGAGAATAGAAGACTATGAAATGTTTTGTAGTGGTAAGTTAAATTGCAAACAAAATAACAATTAAAAGCAAAACAACAACAACAATGATGTTGATAATGACGAAGTCACGAACATCTCTTCTGCCCCCAGAAACAAACTTTGTCACTCTGAATGGCAGGCGGGTTGTTTGACAGTCAGTCAGACTATTACAATGATGACGAAGATGAATTTTCTATACAATTTTTAGTAAACAATTTTTTTTATTTTTCGGCTTGTTTAATTTGTACAAATTGTAAAGCAAAGGCGAAACGAAGTTGGAAGTACATATTCCTTTTACCACACTAATTAATATATTAAATATCACTTTACTTACCTACTATTTAATCTATTAAAATCTTTCTTTTTTTCAATAACTTATCAATACACAA